>NC_133788.1:13991641-14111484 GCF_003597395.2 Chelonoidis abingdonii
TTTCATGTCTTGTCCAAAGTCACAGAAGAAGTTTGAGGTTGAACTGAGGATAGAAGCCCAATCTCCTGACTTCCAGTCTCATGCCTTAATTATAAGATTGTGATGCCTTCTGTAACATATTGAATACTGGATAGGAGTTATAATTATTTATTAAGTCTGGGATTTTAGTGGTACTTGGTTGCCTGCAGGGCCAGCTCCAAGTTTTTTTGCCATCCCAAGCCAAAAAAAAAAAAAGTTCCTGTGCCCCCTCCCCAGCCCTGCCCCAGCTCTGCCCCTTTCCCACCCCATTCCAACCCCTTCTCCAATCCTTGACCCCATCTCTTCCCCCGGGCATGCCGCATTTCCTCTCCTACCTTTCCCTTCCTCCCAGGCAAGCCTGGGAGGGGGGAAAAGCAGAGCAGCGGCATGCTCGGGGGAGGAGGTGCAGTTGAGCTGTGGGGGGGGGAGCGGTTCCTCTGCCCCCTGCCCCCCAGGGTTATTTCCTGTGGCCCTCCCCGCACCCCCCACTGCCGCAGCTCACCTCCGCTCAGGGCCGGCTCCCGGCTTTTTGCTCCCAAAGCCACACACACACACAAAGGGAGCCAGAGTGCTGCCCCTTGGAAAGTGCTGCCGCCAAGCACATGCTTGGAGCGCTGGTGCCTAGAGCCAGCCCTGGTTACCTGAGTTCTTTAGTTCCCTTTGAAAATTCCAAATTAACTGCATTGTGGAAGCACCTAGAAGCTCTAGCCGTGTATCAGGACATCACTGTGATAGGCACTGTTTGTGCCCAAAATAAAAAGATGCTCCTGACTCAGAGCTTATCATGTAAGAGTTCAAACATATGACTAAGAGGAAGTTTATCTACCCTCTTTATATACATGCTTATATGTAACCTATGCATTGCCCACAACCAAGTGTTGATTTCCCTTATCTTGTCTAATATAAACCCTTCAGGCATATATATTTGTGTGTGTGTATTACATTCCTTTACGAGGCTGTATCTTAGACAAGATAAGGGCAATCTACACTTGTTCATGAGCAATGCACTCTCTTTTCTCCTTCAATTTTAATTTTCCAGACATAAATGTAATTGAGTTTGGCCTCTTACCAAGAGGTTTTTGTTAAACCAGCAAGGGATGAAATTAATGATCACTAAGAAGATCTAATTCCATAGGTATGAGGCTGTTCATTACACATTTGTGGCGACTAACTAACCGTGCTCAAATAAATGCATGCAGATTTGTTTACCTTGCCAAAGTGCTAAGATGCATCCAGTCACGAGAACTCAACTATTAAGACAGAAATCAGTACAGAGATATTGAAAGGTCTTCAAGGTAGCTGGAAGGGACTAAATTGATGGTGAGCATTTGGGTCCAATAAATGTGTATAATTAAAATGTATTAAAAGCATCAGCTGTTAAAACATCAACATTTAATTACCGTCTCCGACTGCGTCACCACAAATTTTGCTGAAGGAGAAGACATTGTCGAGCTTGAAGGTGGTGGCAATCCAAGAGGTGCTTGATAGTCGTCTTTGCCCAAATTCATCCTTACATTAACTTAAATGGACTTGCACGAGGGAGGAATTTGGCCCCCCCTTTTTTTTTTAAACTTTCTTCATTTGTGGAGGAGAGGTCTCTTATTTAGACACTTATTCCACCACATTTTCTATGTGATTTCAAACTTGTTAGAAGGAAATCACATTTGGGTTTGAATTTTCAAAAGTGCTCAAGTTCCATTGACTTTCAATGAGTCTTAATCTCATAAATGCTTGTCACTTTTTAAAATGGGACTAAGGGCCCTATGTTGCTAGATGCTCCTGAAAATGTTCGTAAGTTTGACTATGGAGAAAAGCTGTAGAGAGAAGGGGTCCTGTATCTACCAGCTCCTGGTGAGACGTTGGAACAGATTTAGGGCCTGCTCTTGTGAATCCTTACTCATGTGACCTGGCTTTACTCATCAGAGTATTCCCTTTGAAGTCACTACTCACAGATGAAAGTCACCTTCGGTGCAAGAAATCTGCATAAGTCTATGTACTACTTAAGTCCTATTCAGACTTTCCAAATTGGTGTAAGTATTGCATAGACCATGTATGGATCTTCTGCACGTTCCATCCCTTGTGTATAAAGATTGCTTGAATAAGAGTGTACAGGATTGGTCCTTAAATCTCCTCTCAGATATGACCTCCAGCTCGACTCAGCCTCCAGATCCTCCTGGTTCATAGATGGCATTTTTACCAGAGGATCCAAAAACTATGTTCTCCATGACTGATCCAGCAGGCACTTTTGCTCAGGCTATGTGTCTGGGGTTCCACAGGAACCCATACAATATCTCAGTATTTACATCTGAGTTTTGTTAACCTTTTATTAGCAGTAAGGAGCCATTTATGGGCATAGTTCCATTGACTTTAAGGGAGTAATGTTGATTTTTTTCACCAGCTGAGGCTCTGGCCCATGGTACTTTCCACTTATGAAATGGTGTCTAAAGACATTAAGAATATGTAAGATAGATACTGTTGATAATATATGCATGAGAGGTCATGGAACAGAAAAACAAAGAATGAAAAGATGCATGTTCCCTTACCACACACATCACGTACACACACATTTAAAAAGCATATGTAACTGCTCTCCACTATCAACCCACTGCCTGTAAATGAATCTAAGGAATGAATTAACAAGAAAAGTGGGAGAAGGAGGAGGTTATTGCCGCAGTATGTCTGAGCAAGTGTTAACGATGGTAAACTTCGGTGATGATTGCAGTGATATTTGGAAGTGAAAAGAAAATATAAGCACTTAAAATTTTAATGTATATATGGGGGTGTAGTGCTTCTGCATTCATTTTGCCTGATTCTCTCTCTCAGTCACTGAATGTTGGATTTGTAGATGAAGTGGTTTATTTTCCTTAAAACCTATAAGGATTTTAATTGTATAATGTAATTTCCCCACTAACCCACCATACACAGCACACACCTCTCTCCAAATTGGCACAACTTTAATAGCCCAAATCCCTTCCCTTAATGAACCCTGCATGATTTATGGCTGGCCAGATGTCAAAGGCACACATCCAACCAGGACATGTGAAAAAAAGCCAGGGTGCAACTTTGAGTACTTTCAATATATGCAAGTAAAATCCTGGCCCCATTGAAGTCAATGGGAGTTTTGCTATGGTCTCTCCCAGAAAATCAAAGATGGAATCACATCCATTCCTAGTAGAACCTTGAGTCACTTCTGAAGGATGGGTGTCCCAGTGAGAATTCTCCGACCGCTAGCAACAATCTACTCACCCAAAGTGGAATGTACCAAAACAATAGGCATTCTGTCCCGAGTCTGAAACCATTGTCCAAGTTCCTTGCTACTGTATCATAACAGTTCACCATTTAATCCCACTAATGCTAACCTACTAGCACATTCCTCCATCACCATATTTATATAAGGACAAATCCCAAGAGGTCCTGACCTTCCATTCAGTATATAACCTGCCAAGATGGGCCCAAAATAGAAACCCAAGACACCAGTTCACTGACATTGTGCCTCTATCTATTTAAACTGTCTGCAAGTTCTTTGGGAACAGGGAGTGTCTCTTAGGTATGTCCAGTATCTAGCAGAAAGGGGCCTCCACATCATTTGAGGCCTGTAGGCACCACCATAATATAAATAACAGCACCCCGTAATCTTTGCAGGAACATGGGGCACCATTCTTCAGTCTAGAAGAAACTCAGCAAACAGTAGTGAACCCCCTTTTATAAGTAGAACCCCTCTACATCTGTGACTCTGGGTTCATACAGTCCAGCCGATGTAACAGGAGAACGGTACAGAATCTCCTTAGGTGCAGCTTCTACTATGGTGACAGCCAACCTAAAATCTGGCTGCTGCTGAGACGGAGTTTGAAAGCCTTATGCTTTGGCAATGCCGTGTGAGAGAGAGAGAGAGAGCACGCCAGGTAACTGGCTATATGAGTGACGTAGCTTGGAGTCTGGCCCACCTGGAGATGTCAAGATGACCGTTCCCAACCAATTGATGATCTGCGGCCAAAGTGTTAATGCACTAACACACTAAGCAATCACGCTGCCTCTGACTAATTTGCACTTTAACTGGCTTACTGTTAAAGGAATCCCTGAATTAGTTAATCCAAAGGCCATCTGCTGAAGATAATACGTTTATTACTAAGACTCTACCTAATTCTATCTTACTAAGCATGCACATAGCAAATCTTAATCATTTTCCCTTAGACACTCTATTATACGTACCATGAAATTTAACAAGGTATGTCCTATCTAAGGCTGTAACATTGCAGCTGTGTGGACTAATTAGATAACACTCATTATTGTTCATTCAATTTGCGTTCACAGATGCAGAGAGCTGAGAGCTGACGACTCTTGATTCTCTGATTGCTTCTGTTTTACATCCATTAGGAAGGTGGCCTCAGCACAGTAGTCGTACAATGTGTGTTTGCTACAGCTTAACTGGAGGTGCCAGTCAAAAGCCTTGAACTGAGTCTCTTGATTAACAACGTTTTGCAAATATCGCACAGTCTGTTTTAGCAGCCAACAGGCCTATTGTGGAACCAGCATTCTTGGTCAGTGCAGCTCATTGCAGAACCACTCCCCCCCCCTCCTCCTCCCCACCTGTGTGTTGAGTGGAGGGAAATACAGTTGTGACTGTAAAGGCTGATGACAGCTAGCCAATATATCAAGTTCATAGGTGGCTGCGTCCATCGCTCATCTCCTCTAGTCAGACGTGAATTAGAGAAATAAATGGCCTTGTCAGAGAGTTTGACTTTGTCAGACACATACTGAAACCATAAAACCAGGACAAATACAGTTCACATTGATCTCTGTGTTTTTTTCCTAATGGCGCTTTGCAACTGTAGGCCATTCTGCTATTTTATTTTATTTGTGCTCGTGAAAGGTGGCTACTGTCAAACAGATCAATTATTTAATCTCTCCTGTTGTTTTTCCTTCTTATGTGGATGGTGTTGGGGGCAGGAGGAAGAAATGTGTTTACTGAAACTCAGAATTGATAGCTCCTGTGGGGAGAGGTCTGCGTTTTTTGTTTTGTTTCAGTGTTCTCATTACTGGAGGTGAAGGGAACACAGGAAGCAGACTGAGGATATACAGTCCTATATGTAACAGAGAGGCAGAGCAGCAACGCAGTTTGGGTCATGAACCCAACAGCCCTCAGAACACGTTACAGACATAGTGGAACCCTGTTTGAGCTCTAGGTTTAAAGGAAAAGCTTTCTCAGCCTCACTGCTCCTAGTCATCAGCCTGAAGTGCATGGCTGGAAACTTGCTATGCTTGGCCAGTGTAAGTATGAGAATCGGCCAAGCTTGTCTGGGGGAGAAACAGCAGAAGGAGGGGCAATGTGGTCTAGTGGATGGGTCACTGGACTGGGGATTCAGAAAACCAGGGCAGTAGTCCCTGTTCTGCTGTTGACCTCCTGTGTGAATTTGCGCAAGCACTTTGGAGGATAGGATTAAAATTCAAAATGATCTGGACAAACTGGAGAAATGGTCTGAAGGAAATAGGATGAAATTCAATAAGGACAAATGCAAAGTACTCCACTTAGAAAGGCGCAATCAATTGCACACATACAGAATGGGAAATGACTGCCTAGGAAGGAGTGCTGTGGAAAGAGAGCCTGGGGTCATAGTGGACCACAAGCTAAATATGAGTCACCAGTGTAACACTGCTGTACAAAGCAAACATCATCTGGGCTGTGTTAGCAGGAGTGAGTAGTTAATAGTTACTCTCACTCTTTACACTCATGGGATGGAATGTGCAGGAGACCCATACAAGGTCTATACAATACTTACACCAATTTGGAAGGTTTGAACCCCTCGGCCCCAACCCAGTGAAAGTGAGTGAGGGTGGGTGACAGCGAGCAATGGGGGGGGGGTGGAGTGAGTGGGGTAGGGCTGTGGGGATGGGGTGGGGCAAGCGTGTTTGGGTTTGTGTGATTAGACAGTTAGCAACCCCATTCTCAAGAGCAGGCCCTAAGTCTGTGTTCTAGTGTCTGGCCTGGAGTTGGTAGATACAAGACACCTTCTCTATAAGGCTTTTTTCCATAATCAAACAGAGTAGAACAATTGGCAGTAGCTATTCATATCTGCTTGGTGGGAATCTAATTCTCCAAAGTGGAAGATGGTGAAAAAAGGCTATAGAATTTCACCCAGCTGGAAATGTTAATCCTATGTGCCAGAACTGCCAAGGGGAAGACTATCGTAGCCTTTAGTCTTTGACACTTAGATTCAGAATATCCTTGAAGCTATTTTGAGGACATAGAGCCAAATTCAGTTCGATTGGACCCATCTGAATCTGAAGAAATTCCGTTGGAGTAACTCTAGATTTGGATGCTTGTAACTGAGGCCTAGTGTGACCAGAGAGCAAGTGTGAAAAATTGGGGTAGGGTCAGGGGTAATAGGAAAGCTATATAAGAAGACGACCCAAAAATTGGGACTGTCCCTATAAAATCGGGACATCTGGTCACCCTACTAAGACCCCAATTGAGCAAGCTGCTTAAATGTACATGTCTAATGTAAAGGCGTCCTTTTGAACTCAGTGGGATTGCTCACGTGCTTGAAGTTAGGCCTGTGCTTCAATAGCTAAAATTGCCTGAGAGCAGATGAGGCCACCTGACTTCAGAATAAAGTGCCTGAGTCCAGGATCATACTGGGAAATAAGTTAGGAGCAAAAGTGCCAGCTGAGGCTTGTGGAGAGTAGGAGCACCCTGCTAATGACGGACAGAGAGAAAAAGGAACTGAGTGTCCAGAAAGGAGCATTCCTTACACTCTGACATCAGCCTAGTCATGGAAACAATGCATGGGCTTTGCTATCACCCAAGCCACATGCTGGTGGGTTTTGTGGCTGAATCATACCGTATGTGTTACCTTAAAGCACCATCTGCATTTATATACGATGCTAAATGATTAGCAACAATCACAGCTGTGGATGAGTTCTCCTTGGCTGTTCTGTAAGACTGCAGTAAACTTTTTCCAAGCCTTCATGTATTTACAGTATCATTGACTCAATATATTGATTCTTCAATGGAACCTTTGACAGCCACATGTTTAAACCAATCCTGCTGTGTGGGGTGTGAATGCCAGTGGAGCAGCAAAAAGCACCTGACACACAGCAGTTAAGTGGCTGCCCCTTGTTTTTGTTGTTTTTTCCCCAAGGAAAGTAGGTCACTGGCACGTCTTGCAGTACAGGGTGCTTAGTTATCTGAACGCCACCAGAGCAATTATCCCAGTATCAACTCAGCTCTCTTGGTTCTTCCAGCAACAGGCCTTAGTCATCACAAGCTGTATTTTATTAATCAAGCAAGTGACCTATGCCAATTATGGAGCATTTTGAGGGGATAATTTTAGAATGAGCACTGAACACCATATTATAATTATTACCGAAGTGTCCAAAGGCCCCAGCTAGGCCGCATTGCGCTAGGCACTGTAGTAAGAGACAGTCCCTGCCTCAGGGAACTTACAATCTTAAAGACGCAACTGTAGAATGAAATAAGCCACCTGGGGTGTAGGGGAAGGGGGAGAGACAAAGGTAGTAAGAGCCTGGCTTTAAATGAGCTAGGAGCATGCACACGTCACTGATGGAGTAAGTCCATCAGTGGAAGGATTGTTCTTTTCTCATGGCAGGATTAATGCAATTCTTTATTTTCTGGACTTCCTCATCACATAATTTTTAGGAGGCAGCAGACTGAGAATGCAGCAGCTCACCTCTTTACGGTTACACATCTCTCTCAGCCTATCACTCTTATTTTGAAATCCCCACACTGACTCCCTTTAAAACACTTTTTATTGATTTTAAAGTTCTTTTAGTAACACTTATGGCCTTGCATAGCTCTGGTCTAGAAAAAGTAATCTTTTATCATGTGCTCCTTACGAGCTGTTCTCTACGCACTATTTGGGGTAATTGCTCTTCTGGCCAAGGGTTCACCAATGCACATCTGGTTCCCTCTTGTTTTCCAATGTGTATGTGGGGTCACTAGGGCCGTTAGTAAAGAGGCATTGGCTACAATGCTTTCAGTAGGTTGATGACTCTCTGTTCTATATCTCTGTTTCTCAGGACTTAAACATTAGACTGACCTAGCTACCTTGCTCAGGGCTGTGAAAAATGTCGTGCCCTATTCAGCATAGTTAGACAGCCCTTAACCCTCACCGTAGATGGAGCTACATCAGTGGAAGAATTCTTCCATGCACCTTGCTGCTGCCTCTCAGAGATGATGTACATTGATGGAATCACTCCTTCTGTCACTGGAGAAAATGTCTACGCTACCGCACCTGCCATAGTATAGACATGCCCTCAGCTGCTAGAGCCAGTGCTGTGGGCTGGTTTACATTGTGTTTAGTAGAAGCTGGGACATGGTTGAGGGCTAGGTGACTGAAGCTCACTCCAACTCAGATGACAGTGATGTTGGTAGGTAGGATGCAAGAAACATCAGAAAAATCAGATGAGGATTATATCTGCCCGTTTAACGAGGGCTGTGTGCTTGAAAGAAGAAAGTGTGAGTAACTATTGCAGATTATCCTCAGAGAGCAAATTCGGAAGCAGTAATTATTTGTATTACAGTAGCACCAAGAGACCCCCAACTGACAAGACCGCCACTGAACAAACACATAATTACAAACAGTCCCTGCCCCACAGCGCTTACAAGCTAAGCAAAGTGGCAAAGGGTGACGGGAATCAGGTAGAGTTGTGTGTCCAAGGTTGTACAGCAGGGTAGGAAAAACCAAGAACAGAGCTCAGCACTCATGAGGCTCAAGCCAGGGCCCAGTTTACAAGAGCACATTGCCGGCAGAGTATAATCATCAGAATCAGCATCACAGAAATACACTGATCTGCAGGATTCTACTCTGTAAAGACACACTGTACTCCGAGCTCTAAAACCTAATCTCTCTCTCTCTCTCTCTCTCTCTCTCTGCCCAAGTATTAACTGACTGCTGACATGGTGGTTCTTGTCAGCCCCTGGGGCCTCCTGTTTTATTTGCAAAACACTTTGTTCAGACACAAAATCTGGTAAATAACTTTTTCCCTCTCATTCGTAATGAAATATACAGCCATATAGGAGAGCCATTTATCCTGTTTTGTGTGATCTTGTCACTACAGCTGCCACTATCCTAGTTCCCATGAATACAGAGTTGTTCTGCTTCCAAATTTGGAAGCAGTCCTGTTTGTTGTTGTTCGTTCTCTCTCTTGTCCCTGCCCCCCTGTACCACTCCTACATACAAACAGAGGGCCGACTCCCAGAGCTGTAACGTTCTCCATTGCCCAGCACATTTTTGTAGTCCTTTACAGCAGTGAAAGTGAGTGTGAAATGCTCATCAAGATGGGTAAAAGCTTTACAGCTATTTTGCACTCACTGTGCACCAGTGCAAATATTTACACAAGGTCCAGGACAATAGAGAATCAGGACCAGTTTTTACTTCGGCAGACAAACTCCCACTGAAGTCAGTAATGACTGAGTAAGAACTGCGTAAGGATCTAGGGATTTGTCTCAAAATGAATAAATGTATCAGCTTGGCCAGTGATTCAGACCACGAGCCAGAATTTCATTTACACTAAAGCCCCTTTACACCACTGCCAGAGTGGTATAAAGGGGCTTTCGTGTAAGAGAGAATATTTTCAGGTCTTCCTGCTCAAATTTTAATTTTTAAATGGGCAAATGTTGTGGGCATAATTAAGGAAGCCTTGTGGCATTTTTACTCCTAAATTAGAGATGGGGCCTCAAATTTGTCAATGTTCAGCATTACTTCCTCAAAGTTTGGGAGTAGCTGAGATTTTGGTTCAGCGCATTACATCCCTGCTCCAAAGCCCATTGAAGTCAATGGAAAGCTTCCAGTGGACTTGACTCAACTCCCATGTGAAGTCTGACAGCCAGGAAATTCAGATCTGAAGTATTATTATTTATTATTTTCTCACTCTATGAAGCCGTAGTCATGGACGGGGAGCCATTGTGTGTGCACTCTATAGCCACAGAACAAAAAGACTTTCCCTACCCCAAAAAAGCAACCTGTAACATCAGTATAAGACAAGACGGAGGAGCTCAAGGAAACAATGAGACTTCCTGTCAAATTTGGGAATCTTCACATCCAAGACTTTTGTTTCAGGAACATCTCCACCTTAAATATAGGGGGTGGAGATGTTATTGCTGGGTTTTGTTGCGACAGGCAGGTGCATGTGGTGAGATATTAGCCTGCCCGTTCTGAGCTGAGCTTTTTTCTAAGTGTAGCTAGAGTGCCATTGTATAAGGCAGATGGACCCTCGCTTCAGTTTATTTCACTGCAAAATCCTATTGTCTTTTTGATTCCTCAGCACACGTGCCGTGTTCACTAGCTAGATTAGGCCATTGCATAACATTTATTCTATTGTAATAGTTTCATTTCTGAAAAGGAAATACGCAATATTATTTCTGCAGCTAACAGTAGCTCTGGCATAAATTAGAAGATGAGGTTCCGAAAGGAGAGAGAATATGCTGATGGGATGAACTACAGCTGTTTGCTGTATTCCTGTGGCCTGGCAATGATTTTAATAGGAAGAATTACTGGAGGGTTATTTGACTTCTGCACAGCGTGGTGCTGCATTTGCTGTCACTGTTTAGGAGAGTAGAAGACTGAAGCATTGAACTCAGGTCTGTACCTTCAAAGCAATTGCAGAAAGAAAGGAGGGAGGGATAGCTCAGTGGTTTGAGCATTGGCCTGCTAAATCCAGGGTTGTGAGTTCATTCCTTGAGGGAGCCACTTAAGAAGCTGGGGCAAAATCAGTACTTGGACCTGCTAGTGAAGGCAGGGGGCTGGACTCAATGACCTTTCAGAGTCTCTTCCAGTTCTGTGAGATCAGTATATCTCCATTTATTTAATTCTGAAGCCTTTGCACACTCTGCATAATACCTGTTTGCAAGTGCAGCACCAACGAATGGTTGAAGAACTGGATATAAAGATAGGTAGTAAAAGCTCATTTTATTCAATAATTATTTATTATGTATTTGTATTGTGAAACTGCCCAAAGGGTCCATCTTGCATTAAGATTTTGATGAATACAAAGAGCTTACTACTTCCTGAAAGTATATAAGATGAAGTAAATAATGTACACCCACCTAAATACAAAGAAGATTTTCTGACTTGGTGGATATTTGTTCACTGAGGAAAGTCTGGGACCCTCACCTTCTGAACCTGCTCTTGTTGCATTAATGGGGAAAAAGTGGAAATCTTAAACTGTATCATGATTTCTGGAGTCTTGGGTCAGTCTTTCTCCTGTGGTGCAAAAATGACTGTACTCTCCAGTGCTGGTTTTCAATAGTAAGCTTAAGGGTGTATTAAAAATTCAGCATCACCCTGTGAGATTGCTGCTGCTGTGCCTCAAATATAATGACTGGTGATGTGGTCCTCAGACAGCATTGTTCGTTTAACAAGAAAATCACTGCCAAAGAGGAAATCTCCTTGGGGGCTAGCAATATTTTAGCATGCTTGTTGTCTGAGGATTTTGGAGTTCTTCACAGATGTTGATTAAGCCACATGACACCACTGTGATATGGGGGCTTTACTGTTGACTTAGAAAGGGTGGCTTTGGGAACGACGTCAACAGGACTCTTCATTGGGCTTTGGATCAGGTCTTAAGGTTTAAAGCCTCATTTGGTGCCAGTACGTAAGGAAGGGACAGTCTTGGGGACACAAGAACCAGAGAAGCTATTGCTCCTGATACAAAGTATTTATAAGTGGTCTGATTGAAGGAGAGTGAAAAGGTATGTTTGTAGAGTTTTTGCCTCGCTGGTCTGGTTGGGCCATGCTGCAATTTTGAATGCAATCCCTCCACTGGCTCTGAAGCACAGCAGACCCTGTCAACTTGCTGAGTTTGGCAGTTTTCTCTGCTTCCCTGCCAAGTCTGAGAGCACCAGTATTCCCAGGCGGGTACTGTTTTGATTAGTGCTGGCAAGTGTTACTTTCACTGAATGACACTATCTTGTGTAGTCTTTGTGATTTGCTTTAGGTGGTTTAATGAGAAAATGAATTACCGCTCTCTTAACTTTTACTTTCAAATGAGCTTCCTGAGTCATTAAATATTTAAATGCCTTATAACTCTTAAAGTTGATATTCTTTTTATTTTTAAAAAACCTTTTAAATGCATAATAAAGCTGCTGAGAAGTTGTTTCACCAATAGACTTTATTTGCACTTTTTTTAACATGTGGCTATTAATGTAGGTGGATTTGTTTAAAGGATCTAGTTAAAAAATTCGAAAAGTGTCAAGTCTGTGATATACAGCATTTGGCAAGACTTGAGCTCCTGCAGAAGTACACAGCCTGCAAAGACCTCATTTAAACATATAGACAATTCAGAAACTGTGTTGGTTGGTTCAAAGGATTGGTCATGGGAAACCACATTTGGCCTCTCAGTCTTCTATTCAAATCCAGCTTCAGTGGGTAGCAATAGAAAGTTACCACCATCTGATGAATGTTGTTGTGTGTGTCATTTGAAATTGATAGGTGTTGACTGTTCAGTTTCTAAGGTGCAAAAATCCACACTGGATAAACTCCCACTGTAATTGGTACTAATTAGCACCCTTGTTAGTCTTGGGATATGCATGTGAGCTTGGTCAAGTTAGCCTTGGTATGTCTCCCAACGTGGGAACTACACACTCAGCTTGAACTGTACGGACATCCCCCACCCTAGCCAGAATAATGTGAGAAGCTGATTTTTTGGTTTCGTGGCCAAACCCAAAACATTTTCAAACAAAATTCATTTCAGGTTGACCCGAAACGGTGTTTTCCCCCTCTTTTTCTAAAGGTTTGGGTTGCGTTGGGCCAGCTGTGAGTTTTTCTTTGCTGTGTAGACCTAACCCTAGTTTCAAGCATAATTCTTCTATGTTCACGTTATTGAAATGATATACCATATACTCTGTTTTTCCTCTGCTTATTTTGGACTCATGTCTCTCCAAAACATCCCTCCACTTATCAAGATCCTCTGCTAGACTGTCTTTCTCCTCACTGCATAGAATGATATTGTAGAAGGGTCCGGCCAAGGTCCGGCCCTGGGCGAGGCTGTGGGGTATCTCGCCATCAGTCGGGGCTCGACGCTAGTGGGGGACCGCAAACACACGGTTAGGGGCTAAGGCCCTTTAAGCTGGGGCTGAGCCAAGAGTTCTAGAGCAGCCCAGGCCCTAAGTCATGGACTCAGGCCCTTAGGCAGGGGCTGAGTCCGCAGTTCAATAATAGCCCAGGCCCTAGGTCAGGGCGGGGCAGCAAGCAAATAGTCAAGGACTCAGGCCTTTACGCAGGGACTGAGTCAGCAGTTCAATATCAGGAGGTCCTAGCTTCTCCAGGCCAGGGAAAAGGGGGAGTCTGCCACCCAAGGAGTGGGTGGCAGGGGGGACGCAGGCCCTCCCACTCCACTGCATCCCAGCCTGGGGCCCTAACAGCGGCAGAGACTCGCTGCTGTCAGTGGGGATCCTGCCCGCAACACACTGACATAGGCTCTGGCAGTGTTGCAGCCTGACTGGGGTCGGCTGCCCCCAGGCTACTTCCACTCTCTCCCTCGTAGGGTACCTGAGCCGTCGTAGCATCGCTGGCGGTCTCAAACACCATCGGTTCCTCTGGGTAGGTAGCGGACGGTAGGCTCGGCTCTTCCTCGGGGTAGCTGGCAAGAGGCAGGCTCGGCTGGCCCGGTGCGACCTCAAGCCGGCCACGGCCTTCTGCTGTCTCCCCAGAGGAAGCTCGGTCGCAGACGTCTTGTCTCTCCGGTGGCTAGTTCCCAACTGAGCTCTGCCAGTGAGCTTTTATACTTCCAGGTCTGCGCCGTGACCTCTGGTGGGGGGGCGCGCAGGACACGGTGACTCTGCCCATGTTGGTGTTAGGGGAGGTCCGTCCCTCAGTGGGGCTGTGGGGTATCCCACCAGCTCTCTACAGATATCATCTGCAAACAGCATGTCCCCAGGGTGCCACCTTCTGTACCTTCCTTGTGAGGATATCCAGGAGGAGGTAAAACAAGAAAGGGCTCAGTGTTGATCCCTGATGCATTCCTACTTTTACCAGTGGAAGTTCTGACAGTTGATGCTGCACATGCATATGTGGCTTGAACAAGCCCCATATAAAGTTCTGGTACCATTTTCTTCCTTATACACCACCAGATTATGTATTTGTTTGCATTATGGTAGTGCCTAGCCATTCATGGACGAGGACTTGCGGTAGGCACTATACAATACAGGACAAAAAGACAATCCCTGCCCCAAGGAGCTTATAATCTAAAGACAACAGCTGGATACAGACAGACTGATGGGGAAACCCAAGGAAAGAATCAGATAGTACTTGTCAGGCATGACAGGCTGTGGTCTCAGCACACCAGCAGCCTAACCATTACCATGTGATGTTATGGGGAGGGAGGGAAGCTTCTGTGAATATTAACAAAAAGTAAAATTTTATATTCTGTTTTCATAGAGGTCGGCGGGCCTGATCCAATTCCCACTGAAGTCAGTGGGAGTTGTGTAGTAACTGATACAGATACAACAAATTGTGTCGTATTTGTTACACTAAAACTGTATCAGCACAAAGTGACCAAAGCACAAGTATAACTGCCAGATCATGTTTCCAAAAGTTCGTCAGGGGGAAAAGGCTAAATGTTTTGTTGTTAATAAAAAGAAAAAAAAACGAATAACAGTTTGTCATCATCAAATAATGTTCCTCGCAAACAGAATTGCTGTCTTTAATCTAGATGTTTCGAAGGGAACAGCAGTTCAGTGTGTTTTGTCAGTGTCATTAGTTTCTCTGGAGAGAATATTAGAACACTGTTGCTGACAGAACATCAATAATGGTGGAGATGAATTCTTCTGAAGCACTGATTTTCTCAGCATTGTGAAATGTAATTTATGTGGCATCACTATACATCAGTGAAACAATAAAGTTGCAGCCTGATACAAGCTAGTGGTAGCTAGTTATCTTCCCCCTTTCCCCTTCTCCCCTCCCCCCACAATAACAAGTGTAAAAACCAAAATTAAGGGCCAGATACTCAACTTGTGCACGTCAGCATAGTTCCAGCAATCTGGCCCGTTGACAATTGGAAAGGAAAATAAGAAGTGAATGGCCAGAGTTTATAAGGGCTTTTCCCACTTGCCTTTTAAAACTGTATAATGATTTTTATATGTAATTTGACTGTTACGAACAGTCAGATGCAAACTCCTCGCTCATAAAGAGCTGAAGGTTGTGCCATGTGAAAGTAATTTTATCTGCATTTGCAATGCAGTCTCGGATTTGACCTCTGAGCTGGGGGACACAATCATTTGGGCCCTGTGAATATTGAGTTTTTATATAATTGCTTCAGTGGCAAGCAAAAGTTCTTTCTTATTGCATTCCCTTTACCCTGTAATGAGGTTAGAGAAGGAAAAGACTTTTTTAGCTCATTGAGTCCATACTCCTTCAAGTGGAGGACACAGTTCCCTGGTTGGGATAATGTACTTACATTTTGGGTTCACTAACAAAGACTTTGTAAAGGACTGAGTGACTCTCTTCTTTTTATCTTGTCTCCCATGTGCTTTGTTTATCTAGAGCATTGCTAGAGCTGGGCAAACACTGCAAACGATTATGCACAATGTTCCTTTGAATTTTTTAAGGAATTTACATTGACCGTTTTCCCACTCCTTTTATGCCTACTTTCCACGACTATATTCTAGCAGATCTGTTTCCTATCAGAGCGCTTTCTGAAATAGCAAAGTGTACATAAATACTGCAGCTCATTCTCAGAGAGCAGTCTGAAGTGGAAAATTAATTATTGTTATTTAATTTCTCTATTGTAGAGCCTAGAGCTCCTAACGGCAATCGGGGCCCCATTATGGCAGGCATTGTACAAACACCTAGGAGGAGACCATTCTTGGCCCCAAAGAACCTAGATCTAGATTCTCAAAAGTATTTAGGCCCCTAACTTTCCACTGAAATCATGAGATCAATCATTTCACTGGAATTTAGGAGCTTAAATACCTAGGAGAATCTGGTCCTTACAGTCTAAATAGACAAGAGAGAATAATTGTGTGAGGGGGTGGACAGAGGCACAGAGCAGTGAAGTGACTTGCCCAAGGTCACACAGCAAGTCAGTGGCAGAGCTGGGAATAGAATCTAGGTCTCCTGAGTCCCAGTCCAGTGCCCTGTCCACTGGCCCAGTCATGAACATTTGCATTGGAAACCTGATTCTCTGTACGCAATTCATTTCTCCCTTTAATTGGTGTAATTCTATTGACTAGTTGGGGAAAGCTGTACATGCAAAAGAATATTGGGTAAGGAGCCAGAAATGCCTTTTCATGACCTCCACTACCCCCAAATATACTAAGGGCCAAGATCCTCTATTCCAATATCAATTCCTCTCCTTTCCCTTCTAGGGCTCCAGTAATTTACATGGTGAGACGGGATTAGCATCCACAGAGGACCATTCTTGAAGACAGGGAGGGATCTCGTGCACATTGTTGCATCAAACCAGCCTAATATAGGCTTCAGTGAGACTACTCACATGCACAAAGTTAAGTGCTTGCTTAAGGGCCTTGCTGGACTGGGGCGTGGGCCTGGGGCCCTGCCGCTCCAAGCACCTGACCATTCAGTCTCCATCCTCTTCTGCACTAGATTAGATCATTCCCAGGGTCACCCTACTCGGTGCAGAGTCGGTATATGCCACAGTAAGGGATTTCGGCACCTTTACTACTGTGTAATTGAGCCTGAGGGATTGGCTCTCCGATGACATTTCACCTTAATCATGAACTCAAACCACTGAATTTGTGAGACTGGGTGTATTAACACTGACAGAGGAAAAAAAAGACTGATTATCGAGAGCTCGTGTGACCTGCTGCATAGCACAGTCCATGAAATTTCACCCAGCGACAGCTCCATCACTTGGTAATCTGTTTTGGTGATCGATAGCCTTTCTATTGCTAAGCTGGTCTGGGCATTTCTAGTGTGCCAATCTCCAAGTCCCCAATCTTGCAAATGCATGTGTTTTCATTTTACATACCACAGGGTAGATCTTCAATTGGAGCAAACTTTTCACAGCTCCACTGAGACAGTGGAGCATATGAGCATTGACATCACCTGAGGATCTATTCTGTCCCTAGCTTTAGTGGAGGGACTTCTTATAATGGTGTTAAGTTAAGCACGGGGTAAGTCTTGGCAGGATCAAGGCCTATAGGGGCACTAATCCACATGGAGTTTGACAGTGACTGTACAAGAAGAGAGAAATAGAGAAATTTCAAAAACAAAGCAATAGCTGTGGAGTTAAATGGTATTATCTCATTTTTTTTAAAACCTCTGTTTACTTTTATACTGGCATCTTATCTCTCTGCTACTTTGTCAATTACTGATTAATGTATTTTCATACAGACAGTTTCATTAAGTGCTTTAAGTAATTAACCTACTATAGATTTGGCCATTTCCTTTCCAAAGTCGGAGAACTCACTTTCTTTTTAATAGTCAGCTCATCTTCATTTTCTATCTAAATTAGTTTCTTTCTCTCTTTCTAATTTAGTTTCTTTCTTTTCCTTTTTTTAATCTTCTTCTCAATTCTTCATCTTCTGAGTTTGGACATTTTTTTAAAAACTCATTTTAACTTCTGCTTATTTCTGTTCATTTTATTAACTCATTCCTCCCAACTTCCTCTCTAATTTGTCTGCTTCATCCACCTACTGTGATCTAAGCTGTAGGTTCCCTGAGTGCAGGACTATCTCGTTTGTTCCTTGTCTATACCGATGCTAGCACAGCTGGTCAAAAAGGGCACTCAACTCCTAAGGGTGTGTCTACCCAGTAAGTCTCAGAACTGGGGTTGATGCACTCAGGCTCACGCTATGGCACTAAAAATAGCTGGGTAGACGTTTGGGCTTGGCTCTAAAGCCTAGGGAGGGGATTGAGCTTCAGGGACCAAGCTCCAGCTCAAACCTGAATGTCTACACAGATGCTTTTAATGACATAGCATGAGCCCAAAGAGTCCGTCTTTTGACCCAGGCTCTGAGACTTGTTGCCATGAACTGTATAGACACACCCTGGAAGTCAGTGGGAATTGGGTGCCAAAGTTCCTTTTTTCAGAGTGTAGCCGTGTTAGTCTGTATCAACAAAAAGAACGAGGAGTACTTGTGGCACCTGAGAGGCTAACAAGTTTATCTGAGCATAAGCTTTTGTGGGCTAAAGCCCACTTCATCAGATGCATGCAGTGGAAAACACAGTAGGAAGATATATAGAGAGAACATGAAAAAAATGGGTGTTGCCATACCAACTCTGAGAATAGTTGATTAAGGTTTCTCCTGCTGATAATAACCCACCTTCACAGAATCATAGAGTTGGAAGGGACCTCAGGAGGTCATCTAGTCCAACCCCCTGCTCAGAGCAGGACCAATCCCCAGACAGATTTTTGTCCCAGATCCCTAAATGACCCCCTTAAAGATTGAACTCACGATCCTGGGTTTAGCAGGTGTGACAAAGTTCCTCCTCTACCTTGGTGGGTCCTGCGCTTCTTGGCAGATTTGCTCACCTCAGTGATCTTCCCCACAGTCTGGGTCAACTCCTCCTGTGTCTGATCAGGAGTTGGGAGGTTTGGGGGGAACCCGGGCCCGCCCTCTACTCCGGGTTCCAGCCCAGGGCCCTGTGGATTGCAGCTGTCTATAGTACCTCCTGTAACAGCTGCATGACAGCTACAACTCCCTGGGCTACTTCCCCATGGCCTCCTCCAAACACCTTCTTTATCCTCACCACAGGATCTTCCTCCTGATGTCTGATAATGCTTGTCTCCTAAATCCTCCAGCAGTACACTCTCTCACTCTCAGCTCCTTGCCTTCTTGCTCCCAGCTCCTCACTCGCACTCCTTCTCCTCTGGCTCCTCCCTGCCTGACTGGGGTGAGCTCCTTTTTAAACCCAGGTGCCCTGATTAGCCTGCCCTGATTGGCTGCAGGTGTTCTAATTAAAGTAGCTATCTCCACTGCCTTCTAGAAAGGTCTTAATTGGCTCCAGGTGCCTTGATTAACCTGGAGCAACTGCCATTTGGTTACCATGGTCCTAGGGATTTGTTTAGCCTGGGGCTAACATACCTGTTTCTCAGTACTTTACTGTAGCCATCTGGCCTTGCCCCATCACACAGGCCAATGCTCAAATCACTGAGTTATCCCTTCCCCTTAATCGATTAGTCTCAGAGTTGGTATGGAAACACCCATTTTTTTCATGTTCTCTGTATGTGTATGTACATCTTCCTACTGTATTTTCCACTGCATGCATCTGATGAAGTGGGCTTTAGCACATGAAAACTTGTGCTCAGATAAACTTGTTAGTCTCTAAGGTGCCACAAGGACTCAAAGTTCCTTTTGTGTCTTCGAAAATCTCCCCCAGTAATAATAAAAGCCGTTCAAAATCCTGATTGCCGACATATGCCAGCTGGTTGGAAAAAGCAATTTTCATCCCATGGGAAAATTCCAGTATTTTGACACTTATTTGGATTCCAAATCAGAATGAAAAGTAAAACTATTTTTAAAAAATAGCACCATGAAAGGTTCTGAAAATGTCATAAGTTTGAAAATGTCAAAAAAAAAAATCAACATTTTCAATCAACATTAAACATTTCTTGGTTTGAAACATGAATGCACAATGATATTATTTGTTTTGAAGACACATTTGGAAACTACATTCTTTGTTACAAAATATTGACTCAAAACAAAATTGGTATGTTTGAATTTCCCAACAGATAGTCAAAGTATTTAATCAAAATCAAAATTTTCATGGAGAAAATTTCTGTTTCAATGAAACCACATTTTCCAGTGGGGAAATATTCTGATCAGAATATTTCAACCAGGTATATTAATAGCTAATAAATAACATGTCACTTTAAACTGCTCTTTATTTTTAACTGATGGCTAGTTAAGGACTATATTGTGGCTTTCCAGCTTGGGGTTTGGGAGGAGCAGATGGGTATGTACAGCAGCCGGGATCCCCCTGAAGTTTGACTCACCCAGAATTCCCCGGTCAGGAAACCATTCACTGGGGTAGTGAAAGTTTCACCTGTTTTTATTTTTAGCATGTGCATTGTGGGCTCTTTGCAGTAACTCAGCTCTGCCAGCTGATAGGGAAGGGGAGATAACAAGGGACCTACCTTTGCTCTGCCAACTTTGCATAGTCTAGAACACAAGCACTTGTGCTAGATAAACACACAGTCCTTTTACATCCTATTGGGATTGAAGCTGGCTTCTGTGTGGGAGCACGAAGCTGGGGGAAGTCGTCTTGCTTCTTTCTCTAAGGATTTCGGGGCCAGATCCTCAGCTGGTGTCAGTGGGCCTAGCTCTCAATGGAGCTAGGCTGACTTACACCAGCTGGGGCTCTGACCCTTTGCATGATTTCTCGAAGTTTTACAATTCCCTGGAAAAAGGGAAAAGTAAACAAACTTATAACGAGCTCCCATCATTATGATATTCAAGAAGAAAAGCAAAAGTTTACTGTGATCATGCACAAACTTGGAACAGTCCGTGTTAAGGACAGTGTGTGCAATTTTCAATAGCACCTGAATGGCTTAGGAGCCTAAGTCCCATTGAAAGTCAGTGGGCTCCTAAGTCACTTAGATGTTTATGAAAATATTACCCAGAGAACCCACACAATTTTCTGTGTGTGGTTTTTTGTTGTTTTTTTTTTGTTTTTTTACAGTAGGTCAAATTCATCCCCTTCGTAATGCCATTGCCTTACGTGGATTTATCCCAGGGATCAGTTTGGGCCACATCTCATTCTTCTTGCGCTTTGTAATGTACTTTTATGCCTTTAATGGAAATTCCTTCTATATGCTCTGCAATCCTGCAGCTGGTTAAAGGGAGCTCCCTTCATGTTTCTACAGAGTGTCAGCCGTTATCTGAGCCAAGGAATTCACACTTGATGTCCTATGGAGATGTCCGTTAAGTTCATAGCAGCAAAAATGGTGCTGCTCCATAATTCTGATGCACTTCGCATATTCCCTGGGACTTTGTACGTGAAAACCTTCTTCTGCAACACTTTCTGCTAACATAGTTTTGATGCTCCTCAGTTCTTAGCAGACCAACGTTACACTGGGAATCTTTCATAACAGACATATTCCTCTGCAGGATCCATCTTGTGTATAAAGAATCATTCTTCTGCCTGCGGACTGTGATGGAACAAGGAAGATATTGTTTTCATGTCTATGGCATAATTGCAATGAAAGGAGACTTTCAGGAAATAGAAAGAAAGCTAAGATGGCATGATAACTTAGGCTGCCTTCATTGAAAAAAAAAATAGGTGTGTTTTTGCCAAATAGTGGAGAGAGAGCACTTTAGTTTTACTGTGAGGTAACTAGACAAGGCCAACCACAAGTGGGTGAGGTGTGTAGTGTATAGTGGCGACTTCATAGCGGTAAACGTTACAAGTGTCTTGTTTCCTCTTGGGATCTTATAGCAAGATACTTGTTGTGTGATAGTTATCTGACTGTTAAAATACACTGTTGTCAGTCGGCCTCATGGTTTATCAATTCAACCAATAGGATTGCATTATGTAAACTAGCTGAAGTTAGCTGTAGTGGTTAGCTCAGCCACCACAAATGAGAAGATGTTGTTCAATAATTGTTATTTCTCATGAAAAAAGCTAATAGAAGGGTTTGTATTAACATATGGATGGAAAATCTTGGACACAGAGCCAAAGTCCTTTGAAGTCAATAGGAACATTTCCATTGATTTCGAATGAAAGACTCACTTTGACTTCAAAGTATTTTGAATTAGATCCATATTGGACAAGGCAACCATTAAACTTCAAAGGAGAGTCCATAAAGGCCAACGTTGGGCAAACGATTGAATACGTCCTGTTTTGTGGTGGTACAGTTGGAGAACACATGCCAAGTATCTGGGGTGCAATGAAAAGAAGTCTAGAAAAAAGAAAGTTACAGAAAAACAATGTTGCCAAGTCTTGTGATTTTTGAGTTTTCCTTATGATTACAGTTTAAACCCCTCACAGAAGTACACCAATGAGAAGTGATGTTGTTTTTGGTTTTTGTTTTTTTTTGCAAGAGTGGCAAAAGCGTTATTGCTTTATTTTGTGTGAAAATAAGCTGTGATTTTTTTATTGTAAAATTTTGCATTTGCTTGTGATTTTCACACAAGACCCCTATTTAAACCTGCCCTCATTTTCCCACCAACATCTCTTTTTTCCCCCTTTTTCCCTGTAATTCATTTTGTTCTGTCGGCATTCAGTCTGTGACCTGTGACAAAGACATGTTTTCCTAGATGGGAGATGTGCTTTTGCTGACATTAGTCATATGTTAATATACTCTGTGCTCTCAGCTTCATCAATACAGTTCGCTTAACTGTTCTGAGGCTGTCCTTTCTATTCCATAGAATAGAATTCCTTTGTTATGAGTGCATTTTTGGTTATTTGTTTTGGTGGTTTGCTGACGAAGCATCTGGGCCTGTTTCTCCATAGCTTGTCACTTTGTGCAGACACATTCGGCTGTGCAAAGGGAATATAAAATGTTACTTGGCAATTTGCATCCACTCAGGATTCTGAATGCTTGGGATTGGCAAAGAGTCCAGCCCCCCAAAATCATGAGATCAGTTTAAAGAGCATACATGTGGGATTCCTCTTAATTTTTGAGCTTTTGTGGTGTACTTGGGCAATATTTTGAAGCCTTCCTTTGCAACCACAGTGGCTAGTATCTTACTGGTCTCTAAATAAAAACTGAAATTCTCACATATTCACAGGACTTGAGGAGTTGGGGCTGTACAAAAGACTCCAAATATTGCAAAACTCATGATAAAACCATGAGAGTTGGTTGGCAACATTGCTCACTTAAAACAGGCCTATTTGAGTAAAAGGCATGAGAGAATCAAGTCCTTTGATCTTCATAGTACGATCTTCATAGTGCAGGATAGTACTCATGGATTGATGTTTCTTTTCTCCACTATCCTTTGAGATTTTCACCTGGTTATGCCTGCACATATTCTCCTCACATTCCTGATCTTTTGGAAGGCTTGGATTTTAAGGACCAGACCCATCTAGTCCACCTGTGCTCTGCTACATTTATGTCCTTCTAATTCTGGAGCCAGCCATGGGCTAGTTCAGACCCTTCCACATCTTGTAGCCTAGGGTTACATGTGAAAAGAGCCGAGCATGAATTTGGACAAAAAAATGGAAATATTGAAAATCTTTAGTAACCAAAAGTATGTTTTCCATTTCAGGTCAATTGAAACATTTTATTTCAATTTTGACCTTTTTTCTAATCGTTGATTTTTTTTTCATCAGTCTAATTAGCTTAAACCTTGAAATGAAAAGTCATTTTGAACTAGAAAAGCATAATTTTTCCATTAGAAATGTTTTGAAAATTTCTAAATGTTTCCCTTTACTTTAAGTTGGGAACTTTGTCAGATCGCATCCTGTTTTGCTAACTGTTTTGATTTAGACAAATCAGTATTTTGGGCTGAAAAAACAATTGGTTGAAAAATTTCCAACCAGCTCTAAATAGGAATATTGTAGCAGAGCCAGGGATGAAACCCAAGTCACTTGCGTTCTAGCACAGTGCTTTACATGCCAAGTTGTTCTTCCTCGCTCAAAGCTCCTCTTATTAATATTACCACTAGCCAAGTGAACACACATGAACATTTCTCAACTCTTACGCAAACACTGAACACATTCTCCAGCAGAACTGTCTGTAATATAGTCAAGGGTGAAAGTAAAATTAGAGACTTACCAGTATGGGGGCCTGGCTCCAGGCCCTCAGAAAGGGCAGGGGCCTCAGGTGGAAGGGGCAGGGCTGGGGTGTCCGCCTCCACCAGCCAGCCTTTCCACACTGCCCAGCCCATGCCCGCCAAGGCTCGGGCAGCAATTTAAAGGGCCTAGGGCTACGGTCACTGCCATGGTAGCGGTGGCTGGGAGTCCCAGGCCCTTTTAAATCACTGGGCCCCAGGGCAGCTTCCCCTTTTGCCCCCCCTGTTGGCAGCCGTGCTGGTAGGGATAGAGACCCTACCGGCAGGGCCACTGGTGGGAGCAAAAGGGCAGCAACTTTAAAACACTGCTGCAGCAGCACTTTAATGTCAGATGCGTATGGGACACTTCTTACCTGTAAGCTGTACCGGTCCACTTTCACCTCCGAACATAATGCACATGATTGACCCTGCTTGATTCCCGTTTCATCAGTCTGCCCTCTAACCATTCCATCATCTCTCAGGATCAAATGCAATCTCACACTTCTGCTTACGCAAGAAGCTTTCATTATTCATGACTAATGAGCTACTAATGAAATCCCACTTTGGTAGGATGTACGTAAGTTATTTGCATAAGTAGCTTTATATTCCTTTTGAGTAATATACAGTTAGCTGTTAAATAAAAGTAATGCTCTGGGTTTATGATGCTGTCCACCTACAAACGTATAACATAGGCACGGGCAGGTAGAATTTGTAGGGCAGCTCATAAAATCAATACATATTAAACATGTGAAGACTATTTCCAAGGTAACTATAGCTACCTCATGTAGATTGACGAGAAGATCTGATTGACAGACACTGGAATGAAACACAGACTGTACAACCTATTCTGTTTCCTGGGAAAGGCCTATTAGTAGCTCCTGGGGAAAAAATATGCATAAATGTCTAGAAATGGCAAAGTGACAGACCCTTCCATTTCAGTTTAGAGTCCCTATCATTGATTAACATACTTTTCAGTCCAGATTTATAACAAGCTCTCAGGCGAGGATTGTTCTGCCTTTTATGCCTTTCGCAATTGCCTTGGAAGCTGACGCTTTCACATTTGAAATCTTGTAAAAATATCATGTAGCTCAGAGCTATGCCTAAGGCGGGAATCAATTTTGTATAACACAATGAATCAGCAGCAGTTTATTTTCCTGATCTTCACTGCTGCTGATCTGCAGATATTTAAATATAGCATGTCTGTTGAGCTGCTGCTGCCTTTCCTGCAAAAGCAGAGCCAGGTTCTCATCAGATACAGAGCCGCAGCTGAAATTCACCTTCACGTTGCTTACAATGGAGGAAATATGATTGTGGATCTTGTTTCCTTCCCTTTGAGCCACATCTGGTAGGAGAGGTGAGAAGGGCAAGGTACACTCACCACACTTCATTATTAATTAGTGAGAGTAGGAGTAGCAGCACTAGAGGCCAGGGTCCCATTGTACCAGGTACCAGGGCCAGCTTTAGGATGATTCCCCCAATTCCTGGGAATCAGGCCCCATGCCTAAGAGGGCCCCGCACCCTCCGCCAAAGTGCCACCGTAAACAGCGGCAACCAATTGAGCTGCTTCTGAATTGCCGCCGTCTTCGGCAGCATTTTGGCGGCAGCTCTTTCGAATCAGACCCCGCACGTCCTGAAGCCAGCCCTGCCAGATACTTTACATACATATGCTGTCCCACAGAGCTTATAGTCTCAGTGTAAGGCTATAGACCTCAGGTGGATAAATCAAACAAAGGGAGGGAGGAACACACACAAATGAGATGTGACAAAGAAGAAACAACATTTTTTCTGTTTGAAAGAATCTGCTGGCTTGAAAGAAGGCAGAAGAGGGAAATCAAGAGCTTCTATTCCTGAATCATTCTCCTCCTCACTGAGTGGACAACTCATTTTAACCTTTCTGGGCAAAAACGTTTCATATGTGCAACTCCCATTGACTTCAGTGGAAATTCCGTGCAGGACAGGTTTGCATACGTGGGACCCATGTATCACATTTTCCCCATCAGCGAAATGGGAATACTACTGCTTACTTACCTATTCCTCAGGGGTAAGTTGTAAGAATTTATATTTGTGCAATGCACAAATGTATTTTGAGAAACACAAACCCGAATCTGTGTCTCAACTGTTTGTTTCACGGATGCTGATCCTCACAAAGCAACGAGACTAGGCTATCGGCTCCTATTCTGAAGCCATTGGTAACAGACTAACTCAGGGTGGAAAAAAGCCTTGACTCTTGATGCTATCTAGCTTTCATAAGCCTCACAGCAATGTTCAGAACTATTGTACAAGCTCATATGTATAAGTTCCTGTCATTTCAGGGGTGAAACATGGCAGCCATTCTAGCCTTACTAATGATTACCACTGGTCAAAATTTCCAAAGTATTAAATGAAAAACAAGGATACATTTTTTTCCTAAACATTTTCACTATAAATTTTTCCTTTCTTTTTATTGACCAGCCCTACCAGTGAGAGTCCCAGTGCATTTCTCCCATTTGCATTAACTGAGATGAGAATTAGGGTTCAGCGGTTTGCTTCAAATTAGAGTGATGTGAAATATTTGCAATGAAACCCAAATCCAAGTCTAATAAAAAACAGAAAATGGAGCCCTCTGATTTATTCAGAGGTTCCCTAAAGTTGATGCATTGTTCAGCACATGCTGAGCTCAGTTTCCAATGGGCTCGGGTAGATTAATGACTTCCTAGGCAAATGTCATGGTTTCACATATCAGTGGAGTTGTGGCCGCTTACACCTAAAGGATACACAAGGAATTCCTTAAAGCTGATCTCATGGTTTAGCACTGGACTGGGACTCAGGAGATGTTGGATCAATCCCTAGCTCTACAAGCCTCCTGTGTGACCTTGAGTAAATCTCTCCCCACCTAGAGTGACCAGATGTCCTGATTTTTGGTCTTTTTTTTTTTTATATATAGGGTTTTATTACCCGCCACCCTGTCCCTATTTTTCACATTTGCAGTCTGGTCACCCTATCTCCAGCTGAGTTCATCCAGTGCAAAATAGGGATAATAAGACTTCCTCTGTCTATTTAGATTCTAAGGTGTTCACGGCAAACACTGGATCTTACTAGGTGTTTGTACATTGCCTAGCACAATGGGACCTTGATCCTGTTTGAGGACTTAGCACAAATAAATAATAAGAATAATCTCTCCTTCTAACTTAAACAGCTAGCAAGCTGTACTGAATGCATGTTTGGTGTGAGAGGTAAAACAGGCAGGAAAGGGGTTAAGCAGGAGAACCAGCAGGATATTTAAGGGAAGGATGTGTCCTCTTTCTGGTACTGAGGGAGGCCAGGGAATAGCCTCTGAAAACTGCAGCCTGTTGTTGTTGTTTTCGTGTGTGTGTTTGAACAATAAATTGTGGTCAAAGACAAGGGCCTGAAATGGACGCAAGCATGGTATTGGTTCTGTCTTGGGCTGGTGAGAGAGCCCACCAGTTTACAGTTGGTCCACAATAGTAGTTTAAAACGTGTGGTGGATTCTTCAGGGGCTGCTTTGGCTATTTTAAAGTTCCAGTCTGATGCCTAGAAGTTTTTCTTAGCTTGTATCTGACCTGGGTTCAAAGATGCCTCATATTCATCTTTATGACCTAGTTGTCCCTTGTTTAGTGTCTCTAATGTGGCAGAATCTAATTGAGAATTTCTAGCTCCTCTGTCACTACTAAACACTGCTTTCAGTTCTATAGATTTATCAGTGTGTGTTTTCCTCTCATTGACATTTTCTGGTCTTCGCTTAGAGATTTTGTTTGAAACTTGTCTCAGGTTTCCCAGTAGGAAGCTGAAAGGCGAGCTTTGAAATAATTGGGAGAAAAATGTGGAAGAATAATTTTTTTTCCCATGCAGAGCCTGCAGTTTGTAAAATATGATCGATATGATGTATAGCTGTGAAAACAAAGACCCATAAAATATGTTGGTGCAGTAAAATGAATGATCTCTGTGTCGATTATTTAGAAGCAAACCAGTAATGTGAACAATCAGAAGTGAAGAAAAATCAATACACTTCTTCTCCTTGTGTAGAAATGGAAAACAAGCTAGATTTTACTTCTGCAAGAAAAAAACATCATTAATTCTGTCTGTCAGTAGGGCTGGCCATTGGGATGCCTTTCTTCAGAAGCAAGATGGTATTTGAAAGCCTAATCCTTCTGGTCTTGGTCCTTTGCCTATTGATGTCAATGGCAAAGCTCCCATGGCCTGCAGTGGTACAGAATCAGTTCTTTTTATATGTTAATTTGTAGTAACTGTGTGTCTTAGTCCTGTCACATTTAGTTCTTATAAATAAAGACCCATTAAGAGACCTTCAATTAAACTGAGACAGAAGGACGGGCCTTGGATCCAAGACCACCCCATCTCACTCCAAACTCTGGGGAAGTTTAATAGAGTTCAGAGATGACCAAAAAGAGAGAGAGGGGAGTTTTTACTGAAAACAATGTAAAAAAAAAAAAAGTCCCCATTTCCCGCCCCCCAGGAATTTGTCATTCAAATTTTTGAAGAAGTCAACTAAGAGCATAATTGGAAGAAAAATGTCCAAAATTTTTAATTACAATCATTCTATATATTTTTCAAAATATAATTAAAATTTCAACTAGCTCTGAATATTAAGATTCAGATCCAAATCTGACATGGAAGTTTTCAAGTCAGGCCTGTCACTTAGATCGTCGAGATACAGATCCACAGTGCAGGAGAATTAAGAGAGGCTTGAGTGGCAAGGTTAATTTTTTAGAAAAGGTTTACTGTGTTTTAGACGTTTTAACAGACTTATCCTTTGTATCCCTCCACCTGTAAAACCAGGCTCTCCTGAACCATGAGTACAATGGTTCAGGGCTCAGAGGAAGCAATGCATTAAAATGAATGCCTTTGAAATGGCTCTGAAAATAACGTTGTTTTCTCAACATATAAGATGTCATAAAATTAGTCTTTGGTATTTTGGGTCTTTCCAAGGGCAGCTGAAAGTGCCATTGGGCCAGGTGAGAAGATGGGAATCTTTCCAATGGATCACTCCCATTTCTAGCTCTGCAGAGTCACAAAACAGCAAATCTTAACCCTGTCACTTGTAATGAGGTCTGAATAAACACCTGAAGCATATGGGAATTTCCCCTGTCACATGTAGAATACCTGATAAGGTTGGCCACTGGTCTGATACAGCATGTCCATTTCTATATCCCAAAGACTGGCTAAAACATCATTTTGGAGGAGAAATGCTACAATTGGGCAAAAGAAGGAATTATGTTGTAGCAGGTTAATTGGGGTGATTCACCCCGACCCCACATACACATGCACTCCCAGGAAAATGTTGTTTGAAGCTGCTGAGAGATTTTGGAATATAAGAAAAAGAAAAAAAGCCAAGAGGTGATGGATTAGTGGACAGAGTATAACGTGGCAGTGCAATTTATCACACGGTCCAACAATTTGTCACATAGTTACAATCACTACCATATACGTGGGATAGAAAGATATGTCTAGCGCTATTCCGCTCCAAACTTGACTCTCCTACTGGAGAGATGAATTGCAATTAGGGAAAAGAATACCAACTCTGAGAATACAGGAACTGGTGAAACCTTTAATCAGCTCTTGAACCAAATCAAAATTTTTGTTGTATTTTTGTTGGAAGTACATAATTAATGACCACCTCTCCTTACCTTTCAGTGACCAGTGAACTGAAACCACTGTTACAGCTAAGACTTCTCCAGTAGACTTTTTGCCCTAAATTCCATGCTTTTGAGGGCTTCCTTAGCATGTTGTGTATACTCAGGTTTCCCTGGGGAAACCCTACAGCAAGCCACATTTAAGAGATCAGGTCAGGTATTGGGGGAATAATCACAAAAACTTTCCCATTAGGACAGAAAAGTTACACTGTCTCCCTCACAAAAGTTTTCTGCAGCAGAATAGGAGGCATTTTTACATCTCTAACTCTCCACCAGCTGCTGTTCTATACAAAGGAAAGGAGAAACCTCCATCAAGTAAGCTAGCCACACAACTTTCCCTAACGATAAAGTAATGAATGGCCTTATTGTCATTTACCTACAATGGGTAAGTTATGGAATTCAGTGGCATGAGGATTTCCTGACTTTATCTTTAAATTCCCCACCTTAACTTAGATGATCTCCCTTCCAACCCTACATTTCTATTCTCCTTTTAACAAAGTTTTTGCTATGAGAATTTCCTTAATTATGGAAATAGGTTTTGTTTCAACATGACACTTTGGTTGTTTTTCTAATATTTTAATATATGAACAGACTCGCAGATGAAAGAGCGAACACCAATTCGCCTCCTGGCCTATTTGCACCATCTTAATCTGCGGGCTCAGAAGGGGTGCTGGGCTTCCTAAAGAGTCACAGATGGACTGCAGACTTAGGTAAGCTCAGATATAGCCAGTACATGCCCGTATGCTGCATCAGTCCCTCTCTGACACTTTGTTCTCCAGAATCTAAGCTTTTGTTAAAGGAGAAAAAAACTCGTTATTATGGTTGCAAAGAGAACCTTCAGTAAAGACCCATTTGTCTTGAGCACTCAGTACAATACACGTGCATTGACTGAACATGAGTGTGAAGTTCACATAAAGGTCTCACCACTAGCAAAGCATTTTTTCTGTCAGAGTCCAGCTCCAACATTAATTATGTAGTAGTCAGGATGTTCACAAAGAGGTCTCCAGTTTCTGCAGGAAATATGTTCCCTAAATCTGTTCGTATGATATGACTGTTTTCCCCGATCACTCTTTGTTTTTGCTGAGCCTCTTCAAGGATTAACCTCAAGATCAAACTGTTTAGAAAATCAAAGTTCATACAAATGTCTCAATTTTTTGCCAAACGGTGGAAACTTCAAAGGGCTCCTCTCAGTTAACTGGCATAATTTTTATTAACATGGCTGATGAAGGCAAATACAGAGGAGGAAGCTCTGAAAACTTCTTTAAGAACATAACCTTGACCCTTAGGACATTGTAGATGTTACAGCCGAGTCTACTAAGACATTTTTAGAAAATGTGGCTTGCAGACTCAAATCAGCAGTCCATCTAGCCCGTTGTCCTGATACTTATCCTGATTCTTAGATATCAGGTTATTCTTTGTGTCCCCATCACCATAGCGTGAGCAACACAGACCTTCAGCTGTCTCTCAAACTAGGGAATGTAGAGGATTCCAGCTACGGAGATCCATCCACTGCAGATGGATGTGAACTGAAGGATGGGATTTTAATTGTTTGTTTTTTAATACAGCAAGATTTTTTTAAAAAATGGAAAAAGGCTATTTTTAAGGTAGAGGTTTATTATACACAGTAAGTCACACAGCCCTAAGATCCTCTTGCAGCAGCTGGATATGAAAAGATCGCAGAGGTGCTCCAGCCATACCTCCTTTCCCCCAGTGACTCCACGGGCACCATAGCAGCTCTATTCCCCTGGGAAATTCTTCTCACAAAGGGGGTAAAGTCACCTTGTGCCACTGGAGTAAGGACCTTTAGGACTGGTTTTCAGAGGTTCTGAGACATCACAACTCCTGTTGACTTCAGTTGGCACTGTAGATGCTCAGTATCTTTGAAAATCAGGCCCTAGGAAATATCACATTAGGCATCAAACAATGGAGACACCTAAACATTTGAAAGTTTTGCCCTGAACAGTTTTCCCCATCCCAGTAATTCTAAATTCTTGACCTCTCAGCCAGATCCTCAACTGGTGTAAATCCGCATTATTCCATTGACTCCACCCAAGTCAATGGAGCCAGGCTAGCAGCTGAGGGGCTGGCTCTCTGATTTGAATTTCTTAAAACATTATTCAGTGAAAGAGATTTAGAAGTCCTGTATCTCAATCAAGGAAAAAAGTCACTAATGTTAATTCACCCTTTACGGACCAGATCCTCAGCCAGTGTAAATCAACATAGCTCCACTTCAGGCCAGCTGAGGATCTGGGCTACAGTTTTGCATTCCTGTAAATTGAGTCACTTTTACAGCCTAGATACATGGCAAAGGTTAGCACCCGATTCCCATTCACTTGCATCAGTGTAAATCAGGTGTAACAACATTGAAGAGAATAGAGCTACAGTGATGTAAAAGTCTTTTAAATGAGCAAAAGTTCAGTCCATTAGCCTTTTATTCCTCAAAGAACTCTGGCAATCAATTAACCCAAGTTGGCTGGTGTGGTCCCAATCTCTCAAACAACATAAAGCTGGAAAAATTTTGAGTAGAATTCACACATTTGCTTCCTCTGATAAAGGCAAAAGTTCTTTGAAATGTTACTCAGTTTAAAATGTAGTATAATCACTTCTAAGGGGAACTTTACTGACACCAGCAAAACAAAGATTCCATGTTGTTTGTTTTTGTAGTGCATCTTGATAGGCGTTAAGAAAGTGATTCTAGCAATCCAGTTGGATTTTCAAGGGCACACTGTTATTGGTTCTGACTTCTGAGGTGCCTTTTGCAATCTCTGAGGTTGCAAATAGACACTTTGCCATTCCACCTGAATCTCTGAACTTCTAAGATAAAAATACTCTATTTTAATTTCTGTGGCCTCATCTACATTCATTCATATTAATTGGATTGTTTTATTTTTAATCTTCAAGTAGGAAACAATGGTATACTAGCAAAGAAAATGCTCTTTCTCAGTCAAGGCAATGCTGCCACTGTGTGGTGCCTGATAAAATTGTCCAGAACTGGCATTGGGCTTTGATGTGTAGAATATAGCTCTATTTGAAACAAGGATAAAAAACTTGAATCTAATTTTTATTCATGCTCCATCCCTCTGGCAGTGTAAAAGGGCCTTAAAATAGGTGTCAATGTACTTTATGCCTACTCAAAGACCCCTTTACACTATTCTTAGGTTAAATTAGAATCAGGCAAATGCAATTTTGGTGGCATGATAGTGAAATGAAATTGATCTGCAGCGTAGAGGCTCTCGAGAGTACTATATTGGTACATTGATCAGCTCCACAGAAGGGTTCATCAGAATATTCAGTCACAACGTATGTATCCAATTTCCACAGAGCTCTATGGAAAAATAAACTTTATTTGTTCAAAGAAGAACTGGAAATAAGATGCAAGTTGTTACTGTTGAGGTTAATTAACCATTGGGATGGCTTAACTCTCCGTCACTTGGGATCTTTTATATTAAGGCTGAATGTCTTTCTAAAACAGATCATCATGTTTTGCCATTTAATGCTGGAATCACTGGGTGAAACTTTATGGTCTGTGTTGTGCAGGAGGTCAGACTAGATGAACATAATGGTCTCTTAAAAATCTAGAAAGCAGTTTAAGGTTGGACACACAGAATATCAGGGTTAGAAGGGACGTGACATTGCCCAGGAACATATTCATGCCCCAAACGGCCAGACACAGTAGGGAATTTCCCTGAAGTGATGGAAAACCATATATTATTTGTTCTTGTTTTCTTTTTGTTCACAAATCATAACTTTGCCGTCAGTGCAGCTTGAGCTGCAGTATACAGGTACATAATCTGTACCCTCTGTGACCTGTGCACCTAGCCTTCACAACAGCTACCAAAAAGACATGTATTTTGCTTTCCTCATTGCTGGTTAAAGATGATACGTACTAACTTCGAAGATTCCCTCTGGGCAATATGAAAAAGAAAAAGCTCTCCTGCACAGTGCACAGAGAGAAGCTTGATAACACCTGATAGCCATTGCTGGTCTGTGCTCTTCGCCCAAGGTTACAATACCATATAAAATAAGATATGCAATATCCAGCTTGGATGTATCCAGAGAAATGTCACATGCCAAAAAATTAAAGACAAAAAATGCAAGCTTGAGTATATTTTGACAGTTTCTTCTTCTCCTTCTGATTGCCTTCCTCCCTGTCTCTCATCCTCAGGCACACAAGTAGCAGGAACATGTTGGAGGGAGGGTTTCCCATTTATAGCCTCTCCTACCCTCCCACACAAGCTTTAAAGCCCTCCAAAGTAGTTTTAAATAAATTTTTGGTGTGGCAGAGGGAAAGTGGAATATTTTAAGGGCTAGATTGTTACAGTGGAACCCATTGGTGAGTGTGTGTTACAGGCCTTCCTCTATGCTGTAAACCAAGGGTCGGCAACCTTTCAGAAGTAGGGTGCAGAGTCTTCATTGATTCACTCTAATTTAAGGTTTAGCATGCCAGTCTAATGTTTTTAGAAGGTCTCTTTCTATAAGTCTATAATATATAACTAAACTATTGTTGTATGTAAAGTATATAAAGTTTTTAAAATGTTTAAGAAGCTTAATTTAAAATTAAATTAAAATGCAGAGCCCCCGGACCGATGGCTAGGACCCGGGCAGTGTGAGTGCCACTGAAAATCAGCTCATCTGCCACCTTCGGCACCTGTGCCACTGGTTGCCTACCCCTGTTGTAGACCCTTGCGACCTGACCCAAACCTAAGGGGACCCGACCAGTTCAATATAGAGTCCCCAGCTACAAAGCCTTGGCTCTTTAGTTGAAGCTTTTCACTCTGGAGGACCTCAGTTCAATTCCTGGTGGGCTGGCCAAGGTGACAGTTGTCACAATAGCCCTTATTCAGTCACACAGGGGGAGGAAAAGAGTAAGGGCTCCATTGCTCTCTACTCAGCCCTAACTTGTAAAATTTATTTTACCAGAATGATTTTCAAAGGTATTTAGGAGCCTAAAGAGAGCTGCCTAATGCTCTTGCAGGTTAGGTGCCTAAATACCATTAAAGGCTTGTTTTAAGTGACTTAAGGCTTAAATTCCCGTTTCAAAAGTGGTTTAGGACTCTAATTTCCCCATTGGCTCCTCAATCACTTTTGATTACAGGATGTAGGCTTCTAAGTCACTTAGGTGCCTTTGTAAATTTTACCCCATCTCCAGCAGAAGGAGGGTGAGCAGGAGCCACTTATTTATTACTCCCTTGTGCAAGAGAATGGGCAGGGCAGGAGGACTTGTTGCTATGTTGGTGGTGGTGCCACAGCAGGAGATCACCTTTCATTAAAAAAAGGCCAATGGGGCCAGAACCAATGTGACAAAAGAAGCTGCTTTAGAGAAGCTTTCATTTCATCTCCATCCCCACAGGGTTCATTTGAGTGAATAGTCCAAACTCCTGCACCTCACCAAGTGGGTGGCGAGTGGGCTGTTAGATGACCTCCTCATTTGAAAGGCTTGAGTGAGAAGTTATTTCCTAGAGAATGATAGGACTGGAATTCATTCTGACAAATTCGGTTTAAATCAAAGTAACAGTCTTGTCCTGATTACTCCAGCAGAAAGTACAAATACAGTTATTATCTCAACGTGTATGCAATTTCTTAAGCCCATTTACTGATGTTGTGTCTTACCACAGATTCCCATTTTAATGAAGTTCTAAGCAGCAGAGACAGCAAAAAATGGCAGCATCATTTCTAGGAAAAGAGCCAAATTCATTAAATTAATAAAGCAATGTAACTGGAATAAAGACTGCTTTTTCTGCATAAGGTACCACCAAACTCCATAACACTTTTTCAGTAACTATAAAAGAACCAACCTTAGCACATCTGAAGACACAGCATTACAGTAAAGGAAACCTCCACCTGACTAGTAAAGCAAAGATATATATTCTATTATTAGATTCATCTGCTCCTACACCGTTATCATTATTCGTTTCCATTTTGGCACCTAAAAAATAACTAAAAGGCCATTGTTTATCATGATCTCTCCCTGGAGTTCCTTAAAGCTAGTATAATTAATATAAGCTTGCTGGGACGGGGTGGGATCTTGTCTTGCATATCTCTAGAAAGTGTCACACACATAAAGAACACTACCTAAATAATAATGTAATTGATGCTTGGCAGGAAAGGCATCAAATTATTACTCACGCTCCTAACTTACCAGGAAGTACCATTGAAGTACAGTCATGTTTGCTTGTGTCTTGTTGTTATCTTGAATTTGTGGAGCTGTGGCAAATTACACCAGTTGAGGATCTGCCCCCTAGAGTCCAGATGTATTTTTTTAATGACATATAGGAGAATTTCCAGTTGTGTCTTTGGGTTTTAATCTACAGCTCTGTGGACGTAGGTTGAAACACCATGTTTTTTTCTGAATCTCAGCTACACAGTTGATTGTAATCACCCTTAGCTCGGTAAATCTCATCCAATAATTCTGCTCCTAGAACAAGAGTATGCAAACAGTGGACCATGGAAGTCTTAAAATACAGCTTGCAGTCAGATCAGAGTCTGTCACGTATTCTCAAACTAGTATCTTACTCCTCATGTTGTCCCATTGCAATCAGTGGGACTGCTTGTTGAGTACATTACTCCTCAGTGAGATTAAATGTGGGCCTCGATGTGGTTGGGAATTATGATCAGTCTTCAAAGCAGGTATAAACCCTGATAGGTTTTGCAGAAGCAAGAGTGTCCTGTCCAGTGACAGAGATCTGAGATGATAGTACTGTACTTTTATTTCTATTTCGTCAGTGCCATCTGCTGCACAGAATAGGAAGTCTTTGTATTTGAAGAGAAGCTGTGGATGATAAAATTGGAAATGTTTTTTATTGAGGCACCACACCACTGCTGAAACTAAGTACTGGCAGATTTGTATTTTCAGTAGCTCTCCAGCATGGAAAGCTGTGTGTTTAAGACACTCACATATGCCCAAAATTTCTAACTTGGCAAAGAGAGCCTATCAATTTCGTTCACTGTTTTCCCTAATTTCCAATAGCTTTTGGGATGATATTTAATGGATAAGAGAAGTAAACATCCATTATCATCAAAAACCTAATGGAAGTGTAAATCTAGCCATAAATGTCTAAACCTCTTATTAAATGAAATTGCAAGGTTATAATTAAAGCAATTGGATATGGATACTTATTTTTCTTATCTGTGTCATGCCAAGTATTTTCCCAGAGAGAGGTCCTGAGAGTTTCTATTAAACTACATGCATAGCAGCATACTGCAATAGTTTGTGTCTATAGTGCTTTACCCATTACCTAATTCCTAAAACACACCACTTTATCAAATAATACATACAAATTACTGTAATCAAGATCTGTACCAGTAACTTAGCGGAGGTGCTTGGATTTTATTTTTCATTATTTTCTTAAGGTAGCTACCAAATTACTTGATAAATTATGTTTCAGAGATTTTTTTAATCATGAAAACCCCAAATGATTATCTGGCGCACATAGATTTTCATTAAAAAGAAAGTCATATCTACTTCCCTAATAGATGTGTTACACTGTTCTGCCAAGTCTGATAAGCTCTGAAGATAATATTAAGCAGTTTTAAAATAGCCAACCATATTTAATTGTCATTTGTGTGAAACTGATTCACATGTTGACAACAGCAAAAAATTGGGGAATGCTAGGTGACAAATCACATCAAATGGAAATGCTGACTGTGCAAATCAGAATAATGTAGACATCAGTGTTGAGTTGGGGATGATTACAGCACAAATTAGAGAAGGTACCAAAGGTGCTTGCATTCCAAACTAGGAGCAAGTGTAAGCCAATGGAACCAAGCCACTAAAACTTTTGTTAAACTCCAAAGTAAAGACTCCAAAGTAAAGCAGGGATCTTTCCAGGCACAGGTTTCCGAGTGTGTCAAATCCTCTCGAAAGTCATGGGAGTAAAGATTTCTCCATAGAAATGAATTGTTTGAATTGCGGCAAAGGAACCAAATGAGAGGTGCCCGTTCCAAAAGGAAAATGGATGACATCACAAATGTTGCATAATTAAGTGTTTATTAGTGTGGGAATAGCATTTAGGAACCCCAGTCAGAGGACAGGGTCTGACTGTGTGCTGGATGTGCTAGAGACAAATAATGAAAAGATAGTTCCTACCCAAGAGAGCTCACAGTATACGTGATCATCATGTTGTCATCTTCGGGCCTTGAGGCCATGGAATATGCACCACTAAATATTCCAGTGGCATTAACACTAGGCAAACTGGACACGTGCCTGGGGTCCAAATGCATGGGGGCAGCCTAGCGCCCCACAAAGAGCTATATAGTACACTTACCGTGGCTGGCCATGCTGTGAATCCGTTCATCCTGCTGCTGCTTGAGGTACCACTCACCGGACGAGGCTCGCAACACCGCTCACTCAAACTTAGCCCAGCTCACCCTCTGTCATGAGGAACAGCACCCCAAGCAGCAGTGGTCAGCAGCCAGTCTGGCAGAACCACAGCATAGCCTGGCTATGGTGAGCGGACTGTGCGGCAATTTGTGGTGGTTGCTCATGAGAGAGTTGGGGCCCATAATGTGTTTCACCGAGGGCCATTGATGGGTGAATTGAGCCTTGAGTGGGATGCCAAAGAAAAAGCTGGGTTGGGTCCGGGAGGGGATTTCTACATACCCCTAACACTACATACCCCTTAAAATGGTTTAATTTTGGAATTAAGTAGAGCATTGGCCCTGTGCTGACTCTCTGCATTTCACCCAGAGGACAAACCTGTGGGCAGGAGAGGGGGTGTGTGTGTGCGCTCTAAGGATAGGTATGGTGATAGTGCAAATACTTATTCAGCCTCTGAGAATGCCCTGTGTGAACTAGAGCCTGGATTCTCAAAGCTATTTAGGTACCCAAATACATTTGAGGGTCTGGAGCTAGATGTTTCTGGGAGCGTAAAATGTCTGAGTCTGAGCTGGCTGGTTATCCAGTGAATAGAAGCACTGAATACCCTCCCTCCTGACAAAACCTGACTCCATGATACTTACTAAAGGGGGTGGGGTGCGCATGTGTGAGACACAGCTCTGCTTTGTGTCTGCATTTCTTCTTGTGAGGTGGTTTCTTAAAAAACAGTGCAGACAGGTGGCCAATTTATTCTTTTCAGTAGGTTTACAGAGATAAATGGTCTAATAATTTCTATAATGGAAGTGTTGACATTTCAGGTCTTTTCTTCCTGCTGTGAAGATGAATACCTTGAGAAACTGTTTCTGCTGTAGAAGGATTTTGTTTTCCCTTTTGGAACTTGTTGGTCTGAAACTTTATATGTCTGTAGTCACCCCGACTGCTTGCTGGCTGCTATTTTCCCTAACTCTGGAGATTGTCATAGGACAGTTGTCAAAGCACCATGCCAAGAAAGCATATAAGTGTTGTACAATTGGACCCATGTGTGATCTTGTCTTTATTACCCTTCCCAGCCCACCTGTTCCTCAGATCAAGATGGAGCACTGCCTGCTAAGACCTCTCACTGTTCCGGCTGTAGCTCCCTGTTAAGAGAGGAAAAATACATTCTGCTCCTTTTAATGCAAATTTAGGGCCCTGGAAAATTTCTGATGCAGCCCTTGGTTCAGTAAAGGTCAGGCGCTTCTACTGTGTTAATAGTGTACACCATGGTGCAGGTGCCTTTTAATCATAAGGATTACCCCCAAATCCTGGGAAAAGTCAGATATTTTGATGCAAAGGCCTTTAGATAACCCTGAAAATATCATTTTGTTCTTCAGCCTTTTCCCAGTAGGAATGGTATTATGCACTGGAAATCATTTATTGATGCTTTGGTGACATGCCCCAAGATATTGCCAAATATAGGTGGTGGAATTTGTACTAACATCACATTACAGCAGTTTCATAGATGTAATTGGGTGATCACTATTATCAGTTACCCAGGCACAGGAACATAGCTAATTAACTTCTTAAGTGCCTCAAAATGCCCACTAAGGCTGGGATTTTCAAAGCCGGCGAGGAGATTTGGGGACACAATTCTTATTAAAATTAATAAGAACTGGGTATTGAATCTCCAAGAATTTCAGCCAACAATTTTAGTGAATACGGGTTTCTGTGGTTTAGTGCTATAAGTGACTAAATAGATGCAGCGGATTTGTAGCCTGAAAAAAGACCAGCGTGTCCTACGTTTTCAGGAAATACAGTGCCATGAGATATAAAACTGTAGACAGAAGATCAAAAGCTAACTGTCACTGCAGCATTATTGCCTCTGGATTAACTTTGCAATGATTACGTATTATAAGGTTTGAGTATTACTTTCTCCGTGCAACAGCAATCTGGTTTGTTCACTTTTTATTCTTGTCACAATGTAAAAAAGAAAATATTTTCAGGGAATTCCATGTTCCCATAAGGTGGCCATCCCTTTATAATGAATGATACACCTGTAACACTAAACTCTTTCTGGCCTAGAGTGATATTAATAGGGACACTTGCAGCAGTGGGCTATCGCCCAACTCTCAATAGTAGCCCATACGGGAGATAGCTGGGTAGACGCCCACAGTAAACAGATGTTAGAGTCCATGCCAAGCTGTGTAAACTCCCTGGTCAAGGGAGCGTTGTACCATATGCATGATGTACAGCCTAATCCTCTGTACTCTTTCCCGTAAAAAAAGGAAGGTATCTAGAGACATAAAATACATTCTAGCTTGTGTTATATACATGCACCTGGTAACATTAATCAGCATCTCCCTTGCCAAGTTTAAGAGCATTAAACATTTATTGCCACACTCCGTTTTAATTTGTGGGTAGGGAAAAAACTACATCCATGTCTCTGCCAGGAAGAGAGAGATCTAAGGTCATTTGTATGTTTGTATGTTATACATGGTTTTGTATAACCTTGAAATGATTCCCTTTGTGGGGTTCTCCCCGGGGAAGTGGATTTAAATAACCAACAGGCTTCTAACAAAGTGAGGTTTTCATGAAGAGAAGCTGGTATGATGGCTACATTGGAAAGCCCAAATAAAAGCATAATCCTTCCCAACTTGTATCCTTGTTTGTTCTGACATTAACTCTTCTCTGACAGGAGAGTAATACTTTATTATAACCTACCCCCTCAAACTTTCTATTACCTGCCATGGGCACTGCTGTCAGAGACCTAAGAATCTCAGTCTATTTCGTTTATGCAAGAGAAAGGTTAAGAGGTGGTTTGATTACAATCTATAAGTACCTATATGAGGAAGAGACAGGCCTTGGTTTAGAAAACATGACATATGAGGGAAGAGCAAAAAAATTGGGTCTGTTTAGTTTGGAGAAGAGTAAGAGGAGACATAAGAGTTTTCAAGTGCATAAAAGGTTGTTACAAGGAGGAGGGAGAAAAATTGTTTTTCTTAACTTTTGAGGATAGGACAAGAAGCAATGGGCTTAAATTGCGGCAAGGGTGGTTTTGGATTGGACATTAGGAAAAACGTCCTAACTCTCACCATGGTTAAACACTAGAATGAATTTCCTAGGCAGGTTGTGGACTCTTCATCAGTGGGGATTTTTAAGAGCAGGCTGGACAAACACCTGTCAGGGATGTCTAGATAATACTTAGTCCTGCCTTGAGTTCGGGGGACTGGACTAAATGTCCTCTCAAGGTTCCCTTCCAGTTCTATGATTCTGTGATAGTAATGGCTCTTTGATCTCGCAGTAAAAATCAGAATGAAGTCCAATAGTAAAAAGCTAAAACTAGAATAAATCCGATAAAATAGGGTACAATTTTTTTCACCAGTGAAGGTAATTAACCATCAAACAGCTTTGCAAGGGGTGAGGTGGATTCCCCATCACTTGAAGTTTTTCAATCCAGACTGGGGGGTAGGTCTACTCTTAAAAAGTTACAGTGGCAGGGCTACAGCGCATTAGTGAAGAAGTTACTACTCTGACAGGAGAGCATCTCCCATCAGCATAGTCAATCCACCTCCCTGAGAAGTGGTGGTAGCTATGTCAACAGAAGTTGTCCCATCAAGCGAGCGCTAGCTACATTGGGCTTAGGTCAGTACAATTGCATTGATCAGAGGATTTTCATACCCCTGAGCCACATAGTTATACTGCTGTATATGTGTAGTGTAGACCTGGCCTGGATGCCTTTCTAAAAGATACTCTAACCCAAACAGAAGTTGTGGCTTAATCCAGAAATTGCTGGGTGAGCTTTTATAGCCTGTTATGCTGGAGGTCAGACTCGATGACTCTGGCCTTAAAAATCCATGATTTCATTAAACTAACACTATCTGTATCTGTCTTTGATAAAACACATTGCAGGCTTGCTTTGAAGAGCTGATGAGAAGAATGTTTGACCATCTATTTAGAAAGGTGCTTAGCAATGAGTGACTGCCACGCTTTGCCTCTTGTTTACCGTTCCTTTAGGCAACTGATAGTGTAAGGGTCAGACGTGCTCAACGGTCATTCCGTAACTTGGCTGGACTCATTTGTTTTGCATAACTTATTTCGAGTAAGCACATGATCTATTGCAATGTAGCAACCAGATTCTGCCAGGTACCCATTGTATCTCATAACTTTTCCCCAGGAAGTTCTTTTGTGGTTAGAATTAGCAGACAGAAGATAAAGCTTTCTCCTCTAGCATACTCAACTCAGTCTGACTTAATTTAGAGAGACTTAAGTTTCTCATATGCATGTTGACAGCCACTGGCTCTGGGAAGGCAGAGGAGTGTAGCATTTGGTAAAGATTAAAGAACACTTGTCAGACAAGGTCCAAGTAGGAGAAAGCATTATCAGGCATTCCTGTCTTTATACAGCTCCCACGCTTCTCCTTTGCCTTTGAAGACCTTCTCCTCTTGCTGTAACAGCATGGAAAATTATGGGGGAGGGGGAATACATTTAAATCCATGTTTAATAACTCCGTTTCAGTCCTCACCAGCAGACACGTGAATAGGTTATAACATCCGTGCAGGGAGAGCTTAGAAAACAGAAGCAAAGTTTGAAGGAGTCGTATGTAAGGCTCTGTCATGCAAAGAAATGGCATTACTTCCCAGCATTAGAGGCAAGGAGACAGCAGAACAAGAAGGGAGGTGTGAAACGGGTCTTAGTAACTCTGTGTTTATGTGAGCTGGGGGTCAAGGCTTAACCTCTTCGTATTCTTTCCAGCGTGACTTTGAACAAATACATTCAGCGTGTCAGCTCTGTCAAGTTTCCAGTATTAAGCCGCAGACACCTGAGTATGACTGACTCACCCACTAATTTCCTAGACCCAGCCTCCCTTCGGATAAGCCTTTCATCTGACACATCTTTATCTGGTTTTTCTGTGTCACGACATTGCTACCTTGAGACTCATGCAGCCCGGAGCTCCGGCTTTAACCTGACAGCCCTAGCATAATCAACGGTGAAGAACACCTAAAGTAACACTTCCTACTCTCAGAGCTGTGGAGAGAAAATGTTGATTGACACCAGCGTGGCTCCAGGCACCAGTGCGGCAAGCCCTGCCAGTCCCTGCGAGGGCGGCAGCCAGGCGGCTTTCGCAGCACGCCGGCGAGAGGTCCGCCAGTCCCCACCACGGCTTTGGTGGCAATTTCGCAGTGGGTACACTGCAGCCGTGGGATCAGCAGATCTCCCACAGGCCTGCTGCTGAAAGCTGCCTGACTGCTGTGGTTGGGGTGGCAAAATACATAGAGCTGCCCCTGATTCACACCCAAAGGCAGGAACAAAGCACAGGAAAGGTGTGTGCTCCCCATAAAAATCATATGGTATTAGAAGGTTGTCAAAACTCCTGTCAGGCTACAAATATCTTGAGATTGACTGACAAAATCATGAGTTTTTAAAACAAAGGTGTTGAACCCCCAAGAGATTGTTTTGCCTTCTGCTTTCTAAAGCTTGAAGATGCACTTGGATCAGATTTTCAAGCTTTTTCTGCTAGAAACTCTTTTTAATGAAAGATGAAACACTCATGTATTCACCTGCCTAGAGCCCTGTGTCAATACAAATTCTGTGTCTGCAATCTCCTGAAATGGGTCTGTGGATATCTGGGATTTGCAGGGCTCTCGACGTGACTCCAGGAGCTGGGGCTTTACAGAAGACCCCCAATACTGTCAGGATCGCAGTAAATTCAGGAGAGTGGGCGAGGCTGCATGAGGAAGGCAGAATCAGGATTTGCTAAATGGGGGATATCTGTTTAATATCAAATCTACAGCCTGTGGCCAGGGCCTGTACCCTGCCTGTCCATTCACTGGCAGTGGTCGGACAAGCTGACAGTGAAGGGTAAAAGCGCCAGAAGCCTCTGCCGGGGAGGATACAATGCATAATGCTCTGCTGGGGCTGGGCTTCTCGGGGCGGTTGGGGGTGGCCCCGGGGCACCATTACTGGTCCTTACTCGTGCCCATTTCTGCAATCGCTGCTGCGCTGGAGCCTAAGCGGGGAGCGGAGAGGCAGGGGAAGGGATGGGACCGCAGGAGGGAGGAGGCAGGAGAACGCGATGGGCGGGGACGGGGACGGAGACCTGCCCCCTTCCCCTCCTCCGGGCGGTGCTTGCCCCAGCGCGCAGGGCGAGGCTGCAATTCAAGCGTCCATGGCGGGGCCGGGCTCCGAGCCTGGCGAGCTCAGCGACTCCGAGCTGCTGCTGCTGCTGCTGGAGGAGCCGGGGGACCACGCGCTGCAGTCGGGGTGAGCGCTGCCCCCCCTCTTCCTAGCTTCGGGGTTCGCCTGTAAAACGCCCCCCAAAGCCTAGAGGGGCGGCAGCCGCCGGAGCTCGCCCCTCCCTCCCCCGGCTGCATCCCGATTCCAGCCGGCAGTGGCTCTTCCCCGGTAACCCTGGGGGGCTTCTTTGGCAGCTCCTAGAAGAGCTGCATCTCCCAGGCCTCTGAGAAGCAGCCCCAAAATCGGGGTGCAGCCTGGGTGCTTTGCAAAGCAGCGTGGGGTCCTGTACCCCCTTCGCTCCCGGAGGCAGGGGGCAGCGAACAGGCCCCCTGCCTGGAAACACGGGGGGGGGGCAAGGCTTGTAACCTTCCCAAGGAGTCCGGAAGATCAAATCTCTATCCCAGCAGTTGTTCCCTGCTCCCAGCATGTAGATTCCTAACGCAGGGAGAGTTTCCTTTTGCTCCGGGGCTGAACAGGACTTTCCCATGGGAGGGTGTGAAACTTGTCGGAACTTGCCCAATCTGGCTCATTGAAAATAAATGGCTGCTCCTCACTGGGGCTTTCCCAGAGGACAGTAGGAATTATACCAATGTGTTCCTAACTTGACACAGACTTGAAAGAGAGATTGATACTGCTTATCACTTTACTGTTTCTTCTTTGTGCTAGTGGCTTTGCTGGATAAACTTACTGTGCAAACTGCAAAACAGTTATCAGAGGGGTAGCTCTGTTAGTCTGGATCTGTAAAAAGAGACAGAGCCCTGTCGCACCTTATAGATTAAAAGAAGTATTGGAGCATAAGCTTTCGTGGATGAATGCGTCCAGTGCCGGCTTTAAGCCGATTCACCCAGTTCTCCGGACGAGGGCCCTGCGCCTAAGGAGGCCCTGCTCCAGGGGTCTTCGGGTCCTTTGGTGCCATGGAAAACCCAGAGTGGACTCACTGCCACTGAAGTGCTGCCGAAGCCCTGGACCACCGCCGAGTATTCCAGTTCGGCCCTGCGGGCAGGGGCGGCTCCAAGCACGTGCCTGGGGCGGCAAGCCATGGGGGGCACTCTGCCGGTCGCCACGAGGGCAGCAGGCAAGTTGCCTTAGGCAGCATGCCTGTGGAGGGTCCGCTGGTCCTGCGGCTTCGGCGGACCTCCTGCAGATGTGCTGCTGAATCCGCGGGACCAGGGACCTCCCGCAGCAGCCTGCCTGCCATGCTTGGGGCGGCGGCAAAATACCTAGAGCCCTCCCTGCCTGCGGGTCATAAAGCCGGCCCTGAATGCATCTGACGAAGTGGTTTTTAACCACGAAAGCTCATGCTCCAATACTTCTGTTAGTCTATAAGGTCCCACAGGACTCTTTGTCGCTTTTTGCAAATCAATTGTATTTTTAAAGTACTTTAGAAAGGGGGAAACAATGTATTTCACTATAGAGACTCTGGAAAGCCAAACTCCTCAAGCGACCTGCCTCTGGAATCCTTAAAGACGGTGTTGACGGAAGACAGTGCAGCTGGGAAGGTGAAAAGAAAGAGAGCGCAGACTCCACTGGAGAAGTATTACCTGAAGTACCTATGCGTGACTGATCTGTCCACTCAGAGTTGGTGCGAACAACAAATGGTTTATGGGAGGGAGCTCCCCCAGCTGCAGGCACCAGAGACAGTAGTGTTGTTAAACACAGGGAAGAGCATACATCTAGCCAGAGGTAACACTACCAGACTGTTGCAGTAAAAACTTCCATTTTTTTTTTTCTTTCTCCTCAGCTGCTTCTGCATCTTTTATTACACAGGGCGTTGTTTTCTGCAAAGATTTTGGAAGGCTTTGATATGTTTGTTAACAAATTAATTTACTTGTAATATGCTTGGTCAAATTCTACCCACAGCTGCACCTGTACGACACTATTGATGTCAGCAGGGATGCACAGGTATAACTGCAAGCCGAATTTCACCTGCTAGTCTCAGAAGAGCCTTCCAAAAGCATATGCTTGCATTAAAGAGCAGTATAACACACACTGCTTTAACTATCCTATCATGCCAGCGTCTGGACTAAATTTAACTTATGGGTATCCCTGGAAAAAAGAAAATTTTCCTCGTAATCCTCAGTGGATTGATATATTGCACCAGGGTCAAGGAAAGGGGCCCAATTTTGTATCATTTTCTAACATTGGTAATTTATTTTCAAAGAGGGCACTGAACTGGGGGTCAGGAGACATGGGTTCTTCTCTTCCTGGCTCTCCAACTGATCTGTTGAGTACCCATCTTTGTGCCCGATTCCCCTCCCACCTGTTGTCTATCTTGTTTATTTACACTGAAGCTTTTTTACCTTGCTTCGTGGTGCCTTGCACAATGGGACCCAGAGTTACAGCTTCAAGGCAGGACTGTGATAAAAATTAATAATCATTTTATCTCTTTTTGAAATCAGAACTAGAAGTCCATGATGTAGTGAGAGTACATACGACCAGCAGGGAAGATTCTTGGGCAATAAAAATACTGAATCTTCTTTCTGTGATTCCAGTTCTACAAGCAGGTATGTAGGCAGGCAAAAGATAGTCATAATTTTTTTTTAATCTTCATTTTACTCTGTTTGTGTGATGTCAGAGAGAGAGAGTGAGTGTGTTTTATATATAAAAATTTGTTGTGATCTTTGTGCTAGCTTGAAAGGATGATAACAATTAGAGATTGTTAAGACAAAAATATTTATTTTAAACTCCCTTGCCTGAATTTCTAATAACCAGCTTAGATTATTAAAACTGAAATTCCTTGGGGAGGCATGCAAGCATTCTCTTAATCTGGTGTCTAAATGCAAATTCTTAAAATGCATCAGTGCTACAATTCCAAGACATTTGCAGTGTTACTTAAGTCTTCATTCAAAAGCCATGCGAGCCTCATAAAATGTCCGGGTATCCCATTTTGTATTCCAGGTGGTTGCGTGCGGGAGCTTCCAGTGTTCGGAGTAATAGAAGATGTCTTCCTGACGGGAATCATTGATGAGCTGTGCTATAGTGCCACGGGAGAGCTGGAGCTGAGAGAGCTAAAAACTCGAGGCCAGCCTTTTATGCCTTCTGGAGCACAGAAAAAGAGAGATTATTTCCAGGTGGGTAAAATATGCTCAAATCCAGACAAATATGTTCAAAATAGGGGTAAAATTATGTTCAAATCCATAGACAAATCTTTGCTCAGAAAACAAGCAACTGATAGGTATTAGACTAACATTACTAAGGAAGTAGTGTAATGTAACGACCTTGTATTTATATTGTCCCTCTTATACCAAAAACATTCTACAGATTATTATGCAAATTATATGTGAATTGCAGCCATCTCTGGACTGAAAGAGAACCGCTGTTTGACAGCCAGCCGCCATGTTACACAGCTGGTTAGGACAGGAAGTATTCAGTTGAAACTAGAAGGGGAACTCCGTGTAGATGGAGTATAACCACCCCAACTGGGATTTAGACCAGGCGTCAGTGTTAACAACCCTTCTCTTGGGAAGAGTGCCCTAGGATCTTCAAAGACAAGTCAGGACACTTGGGTCAACATCTCATGCAAAAGATGGACCCCCAGCATTCCATGGCCTCCTAGATAATTGGTTCAATGCTGACTTGCAGAGACATATGTCACCTACTAAACTATTGCCATCCAATCCCACAGCACTTGGATTGGTTGTGAAATATTAAGTTTATTTTAACTACAAGTGCACCCTATTTATGTAATCTGAGATCTGCTTTCAGCTGCATATCGTCAAAGCTGCCTGAAGGATTTATTTGGCTGCCTGATTCCCATTTAGAAATAGGGCAACAGTGAAAACCCCACCTTTTAAAGTTCAGCTGATTAAGTCTCATTCTGTAAGACCCTCGCCTCGATTTTGAACACAGTTTATTTACACCTAGAAGTTATTTGCATGTACATTTTTATCACTGGCTCCTCTGTGGTTCAGTGAGTCGTCCACATTTTCCTGGGCTACTCGTCTATTTGGAGGTGATCTGTAACCTTACGGTGATGGGCATTTCTACGTATAATATGCTCAGCATTCGAGGCAGTATTGCACTGAGTAGCATGATGATTTCCAATGAAGCCTGAGGCTGTGCCTACACTCTGTGCTAGGGGTGTGACTCCCAGCTTGTGCGGACATATTCACGCTTGCTCCCATCTGAGCTGAAGCTAGTGGAGCATGAACAGCAGCAGATTGGGCCAGCCGCTCTGAGTACAAACCCTTCTGAACCTGGAGGGTTCGTACTCACGGTGGCTAGGCTGGGCCACCGTTGCCTGTGTTGCACTACTATTCTTAGAATGCGAGCTCAGATGAGTGAAAGTGGAGTATGTCTTTTGAAGCTGGGATTCCCATCCCTAGCTGTCAGTGTAGACGTAGCCTAGGGGAGTTCATCCTAGCTTGTTGCATTCTATAATGCACTATTGTTTGATCATCTATTGAATTATCTTCTCCCTCTCTCCCCCTCCTCCTTCCGCCTTCAGGTCTGTTTGTATAAATACATTTTTGATGCCATGGTGCAAGGAAAACTGAAACCAGATGTTATCACCAGTCACATCCAGCTGAGGCCAGAGCAGCCACTGGGATCGCAAATTAGGGAACATGCTCAGAAAGTAGGATTCATGGTAACCTGCTTTGCGGACCTCCTGGAACTGATGTATCTAAACCTGACGCTCTCTGACATCCCCGGTATTGACTGTTTGAAAATTGAATACAGCCACCAGGAAAGTAACACTCTGCTCGGAACGGAGGTGGTTCGGTTTGAAGAAGAAACTGTGCTAGAGAAAGCACAGTACTACCTTGCTTACTGGAAAGGACAAAGGGAGGTCCAGGGGGTGGAAATTGAGGAAGCGTGGAAGTGCCAATCATGTAGCTACTCGGAGATCTGTGATTGGAGGAAGAAGAGGGCAGAAGGGCCTGAACAGAGAAGCGGACCAAAGAAGAGTAAATGAAGGCAATCCTGTCCTCCCGGAAGGAGGTTGCTCCTTATTGATGTGAAAATATGCGTGCACTCAATTCATGGGGTTAACCGGACCATAGAATGGAGCAGACCACAAGCCCATCACATTACTAAGCAGAAGTCATTGCACCAATGGTGAATCTGGCAGCGTGTTTGTAATGTGACATTTTAAGTGCTCTTAAGAAAATACTGTTTTGGATAGTACATATTGTTACACAGGTGTAGTCCAAGCACGAGGCAAGCTGTGCGAGTTGCTACACTTCTCTGAACCTCCATTTCCTCCTCTATAAAATGGGGGTAAATGCCTACTGCATATGGGTTCTCTGAGGGCTATGTAATTTTATCTTGGTGAAGTGGTTTGAACAATAGTTTCTTTTATTTCCTAGTGCTATAAACTCTTACGTACAGAAGGTTCCAAACCATAATCCCAGATCCTACCACACCCAACTTGGTGCTTCATCTTTAGTTCCTTTGGAGTAACTGTATCCCTCATCTGTCTTCTCCATCGGCTCTCCCAAAGATCCTATATCAGCCATTCTCTTTATAAGATTGAAGCTGAACTCAGCTCTCTCCCAAAACCCATTAGTGCTACACCAGGGCATAGTGAAATGAAGGCTGGAATTTTTCAAAGGTTGCCTGAATTTGGCACCTAACTCCCTTAGGTTCCTTTGCAAATCTCAGCTGAAGGCCCAGCCCTGCACGGTGCCCGTACGATGCCAAGTACCCCCACTCCCATTGGTATCCATGGGAGTTGTGGTCATTCATTGCCTTGCTGGGTCAGCCTGTTAAAAGTGGATCTGATTCCGTTCCTTATGTAAGCCTTTAACCTTTCTATGTGTTGTCAAAATTACATGTTCCAGTAAGAAAGTAATTTAGAATCAGTTGACAAATATTTAACATATTACTTGATTATCTGTATGAAGGAAAATATTGTTTTTATAATGTTTAAGGTATAACAACAAAGTTCTTAATTGTGGGGGAAGAGGGGTTGTTTGGTATGTTTGGAGGTTTTTTTACTATTGAAATGAAATAAATAGAAACTTTCACTATTTCCATACCAGGAAATTATCCCGTCAATTGAAATATTTTGAGGTGAGGGGCAGGGCAAATGAACCCTTTCTCCTACGTTGGACTAAAAAACAACCAGTTTTGATTGTGTGTGCAAGAGGGAGTTAATTAGGAAGGAAAGCTATAACTACTGCAAAACTTGTGAAGTTTAAATATTAGTGTTAGAAGAGAATGTTCATACATGATGAACCATGTCCTCAGCTGGTATAAATTCATAGATTGGCTCCTTCAGGCTTTAAAACTTCTTATTCTGATCATCTAGTCTGATCTTTTGTATAATACAGGCCACAGAACCGCACCCAATAACTTCTGTATTGAGTCTCTATCTTCTTGTGTGAGTTATGGCAGATATTTTAGAAAACCATCCAGTCTTGATTGAAAGACTCCAAGTGACAGAGAATCCACCACCTCTCTGGGTAAGCTGTCCCAATGGTTAATTATGTTCATTCTTAAAAACGTGTGCCTTATTTTTCACCTCCGTGCTTCAGTTTCCTCATTTGTAAAATGAGGATAATGCCACTGACTGTTGTAAAGCACTCCTAGATCTGCTGATGAAAAGCACTATTAGGTATTATTATTTTTAATCTAAATTTGTCATAGTCATCTTCTGCCAGTTTAAAAAGCCATTACTATCAGAAAGCTCTTCCTTGCTTATAGATTGTGTTCTAGTCACTACTGAATCTTCCCTTAGATAAATTAAATAGATGGAGCTTTTTTTTCAGTCTTTTGCAGTAAGGAATCTTTTCCAAACTGCAGTGTTCTCATTCTTTTCTGAATGCTTTGCAATTTTTTTAACATCTGTTTTGAAATGTGGATACCGTAACTGGACACAGTATTCCAGTAAAGGTGTCACTAATGGTGTATATCCAGGTAACTTTACTGCCCTTCTCCTATTTAAACATCCAAGGATCTCATTTACTCTCTGTTATGGGATTTCACTGGGAGCTTAGGTTCAATTTGTTGTCTGCCATGATCGCAAAATCCTTCTCAGAGTTGTTGCTTTCCAGGATACAACCCCCTCCCTTTCCCCCCATCTTATAAGTTTGACCTGCATTCTTTGTTTCTAGTTGTGTGACCTTGAATTTAGCTGTATTGAAATGCAGGTTGTTCAGATGAGCCACAAGCGATCCAGGTGGTTCTGTATGACTGACCCATTTCCATTGTTGTTTACCATGCCACTAATTTTTGTGTAATCTGCAGATTTTACCAGCAATGTTTTTATATTTTCTTCCAGATAATTGGTTGAGAACAGATCCCTGTAAGGCCCCACTGGGCACAACCCCATTAGATAAGAACATAAGAATGGCCGTACTGGGTCAGACCAAAGGTCCATCTAGCCCAGTATCCTGTCTACTGACGGTGGCCAATGCCGGGTGCCCCAGAGGGAGTGAACCTAATAGGTAATGATCAAGTGATCTCTCTCCTGCCGTCCATCTCCGTCCTCTGACAAACAGAGGCTAGGGACACCATTCCTTACCCATCCTGACTAATAGCCATTAATGGACTTAACGTCCATGAATTCATCCAGTTCTCTTTTATACCCTGTTATAGTCCTAGCCTTCACAACCTCCTCAGGTAAGGAGTTCCACAAGTTAACTGTGTGCTGCGTGAAGAAGAACTTCCTTTTATTTGTTTTAAACCTGCTGCCCATTAATTTCATTTGGTGGCCTCTAGGTCTTATATTATGGGAACAAATAAATAATTTTTCTTTATTCACTTTCTGCACACCACTCATGATTTAATATTCCTCTACCATATCGCCCCTTAGTCTCCTCTTTTCCAAGCTGAAAAGTCCTAGCCTCTAATCTCTCCTCATGCGGGACCCGTTCCAAATCCCTAATCCATTTTAGTTGCCATTCTCTGAACCTTTTCTAATACCAATATATCTTTTTTGAGATGAGGAGACCATATCTGTACACAGTATTCAAGATGTGGGTGTACCATGGATTTATATAAGGGCAATAAGATATTCTCCATCTTATTCTCTATCCTCGTTGGATCGATCACTGCCCGCCGATTCCGTGGGTAGTATAGACATATCCTAAGTGTCAGACAAGAGACAATGGATGGGGGAGTGCAAGGAAACACTATTGGCAGGGGGCTCAGAATCTCAGCTGTGTTCCCCCCCACACACCTTTTTTTTTTTTTTTTAATTTTTTTAAGTTTCTAGCTCTCCTGGCTAAGGGGGAAAACCTGGAAACATAACCTTAAATGCTGCAACACCAGAAGGCAAATTAAAAAGTACCAAACGTCTATTATCTTTAAAATGTCATAATCTTTAAATCAATCTTATGATTTTTGAGCACTTGGGGTTGGCAGTACTGGTGTTCTCTCAGATGTGCCCATTGTAGCACAGCAGAGAGGAGCACTCTCTCCTGACTTCACTTAGGACTGTATAGGGTACTGCCTCCTGCTCTGCTCCTTGTGGGAGGGTGCTTATCCCAGCTGGTGCTAAGGAGACCTCACCCAACTTTGTTAATATGGGGGAATCCAGAAGTTCTAGTCTGTAAGGTGCCACAAGGACTCCTAGTTGTTTTTGCTGATACAGACTAACACAGCTACCACTCCAAAACTTGCAGCTCTAAACTTGTCTGCAACAGAGAAATAAATCTTAGCTCCTTTTTGGCAGCTATATCCACTCTCTTACCTCTCAGTGGGCCAAGTTCTCTGCTGGCGTAACTCGACTGACTTCACTGGCGTTAATGCTAGTAGAGAATTTGGCCCAGCTGTTACGAAGTTTGTTTGACCAGAAAATCCCACCCTGCAGGGATTGCAGCAGCCTCTTTGAGAGAAATGAAAGTGAAACTAAGACTAGCCAAAGTTATGGAGCCAGAAGAGAGTCTGTAGAGGGTGGCTCTGTATCTAAAGCAACTCCACTATGAATTTTAGGATTTATTCTGCAGTTTATTGCTTCCTATGCTCCGGTATGTACACCTAATATATTTGAATGTGTTTTAGTGCTGTGTAAAATGAGACTGAATCACTTTATATGCTAAATTCTTGACGTGTTGTTGCCAGAGACTGGTGGTTGTTGTGATTATATCTGTCCTATTGTAAAGATGAGATTATCCTTGTTGGCCTGAGGGTGATTTTAACTGCAGAACTGCTGATCCAAATAGTCTTGTTTTCATATCGTAGAAATCTAGGCTAAGATTTCCAAAAGTCTTTAGTGATTTTTTGGGGCTACCTCAATTTTTGGGTATCCAACTTGAGACATCTAAAATTCCTGAGTCTCACTTCAAAAGCTTAGCCTTAGTTTTTAAATAGAAACAAACCCAAAATCTCCAAGTGAAACTCGGCCAAAACTGCTCTCTTTTGCCCAGGTTTGGGATAGCCTCTATATAACAACCAAGTTTAGCTCTTTTATTCCAACAAACTGAACCACAAATTCAAAACTTGGGCTATGTTAGTCTAAATTTATGTCAGTCTGGCCTGCATTACTGGCTATTAATGAAACTTGAAATGAAGCATGATTTGAGGTTTTGCTAGAAAAATTGTGTCTGTCTTGGTTAATGTGCTGCATTTGTAACTGTAGATGTAGATATAGATATAAAATCTAACATTTTAATAGTTTATTTCGTAATACAACCATCGTTTAAATGAACTTAATAATTACATTAAGTTCTGTGACCAAAAAGCAAAATGTATTTGCTCAGGGAAAATTTTATATCTTCTGTTGTTTTCCCCCTCAAAAGATTTATGGATAAAGAGCCCAAAGTTCCTCGTACTCGTATAATGCAGAAAAATGGCCCTTCACCCTCAAAAAAAGTAATATTCAAGATACTACGGCCCAAATGGAGCCATTAAAATGGCATAGAAAGAGTGTTAGCTCAATGCATTAGAATTTTTTTCACGTGGGAAAACAAAACTTAAATCAGGAGCATTTTTAATTGTTAAAAGATCAACAGTATTTTTTTAATGCATTTGTGCATGTATTGCCTTGAAGGAATCCTAAAGCACCATAATGGAGTTGCAACAGCAGGTTCAACCTTTAGTCAAAGCAGGCAGCTTTCTTGCATGTTTGAGACAACTGAAACAATCCCATTGTTAAGTGAATTCAAGTACATCAGACAGAATGCCTGGCTCCTGCTAAGTGGAACTGAGAGACCTCACCAAGAAAATCCTCCTGCTGCTGATACCCTCACGTTTATTGTACAAGGTGAGTAATCTGTTAGATGCTCAGGCATATGTGCAAATTTGGTTTCCATTTGAGGGAATTGTAAAGTAGATGCAGACTGAGGCTTGAGGCAACCAAAACTGGGCCCCCCAATCTCTGGGCAGGTTGCCTCGGGGGGTGTCCTCAGGTTGCTCAGGGATGGCGGCACACAAAGGTTGGAATGCTGCACACAGATCGTCCTCTGGTTCGCATTCCAGAAGCTTTGTGGGACCTGGGGGGTGATCTCAGAGAGTGGGGGTCTGGAGTGGTTTTTGGTGTTTAAACCACCATTGTCAGGAGAGCTGGTGTGTTGCTATGCTTGCATTGTCCTCCCGTCACTGTGGGTGAAGCAGGTTGTGCAGATTAGCAGCCTGAATCATCCATCAACTGTTTCGCACAAGATGGACCTTTCTGATTAAGGCAATAGCTTCCCTATTTCTGAGGCCATATCCTCCCCCATTGTAGAGTTCCCATTTCAGCCTGCTGCAGAGTACAGTTATCCTTAGCACTTGGGGCCCGCAAGGATTCTAAAAAATACTGGCCACTCCAGGCTGGTATTAAACTCCCAAGGTTACAGCTTCTGTCTGACCTTGGGTGGGTAGATGCTGCCACCACTCAAGTGCAAAACCCCTTTTAGAACCTGGGAAGGCACACTTGGGAATTCCTTCCTGTGGGGTACCCTCAGCCCTTCCACCCTATGTAGGAGCTGAGAAAGAAAACAGGAAATCAGCTGTTGCCACCAGCTAAACAGTATGTTCACAAACCTTTTAGGACACAAAAATCCAATCCTGTTCTTAGAAAAGGTAAATTTTATTAAAAAACCAAAAGGAAGAAAATACACCTGGAAACTCAGGCTATTGCTAGATTTAAAAAACAACACTTACAAGAATAAAGCGTCAAGAATCATTTTCCTGAGATCCAGTTTAAAGGTTACAAGCAAAACAAAGGCATTTGGGTTTAGCACAAATGAGTCCACAAGCCATAAAGAAATAAGAGAGAAACCTAATCGCATCTTCCTAGACATTTCCTGATCTACTTACATATCTGGGGTTTTAGATGAGTATGATTGATTTTCTAGGTATGATCTGATGATTTTTCATACTTGACCCAAGCTCTTACAGCATAGCTACTCTGTCCCTTCTCTCCAGGAAACCAACACAGAGGGACAAAGCGGAAGTTTTTTCTCAATTCTAAAAAGTTCTAGCCTTCCTATCTGCTCTTTTGGCCCGGTGCCCACTCACTTCCTTTCACCTATACCTGCAGTGAGACTTTTTAACTCTTTACAGGTAAAGCAAGTAGAAAGCAGCTACTAAGAGGGATTTTACAGCTAACTGGCTGGCTGGGTCCATAAAAGAGACCTTCCTTATTTATCATTGTGCCCAACTTCCTTATTTGTGCGCACACATACTGTTGCCAGTAGGATGTAGGGAGATTGTGGTTCAGGCAACATAAGTGCATATGATCGAAGCATGCTGTTTTAGTCCCTTATAATTGGGCCAAAGAAGAATGCATTTTCTGTAGACCACTGAGAGGCATGTGTCCAAACTAGGGATTATCTCTCTGCTGAGCTTCAAGCTTCTCCCAGCGAGGTATTAGAAATCTTTAAAAAAAAGACACACCAAAGATGTTTAATAGTAGAAATGTATGTGTTCACTCCCTTCAGAATCAAAAATGGCTGAACTGTTATTGTTCAAATTTAAAATTCATTCTTGGGCAGAGACCACACCTGGAAAATCTCTGCAAAATGAAAGTTACAGACAACTGAAATAAAGCTGTTTAGAATAGGAATGTTACTCCACTTCAATGATAACTGTCCCTGTGCATTGCAGCTATGAGATTCTGTGTGTGCGTGCACACCAAGTAGTTGGTCTATGGAATTCATTGCCACCAGATTTTGTTGAGAGCAAAAGTTTAGCAGGATTCAGAAGGGATTGAATGAATATGAATATGCAGAGTTGTAACAGTAAATGCTAAGATATATTAAATCCTCATGCTTCTGGCCATAAAACAACCTCAGGAAGAATCTTCCCCAAGAGACAGGCTATCCCACTGATTTTCAAACCGTGAGCCGCAACCCAGTTCTCGCTTGTGGAATGGAAGGGACTGGGTCATGGTGGCTCAGGTTAGCACTGCAGACTGGGCTGTTAAAAGTCCCATCAGCGGTGCTACCCAGCTAAGGCAGGCTAGTCCCTACCTGCTCCAACACCGTGCTGCGCCCCAGAAGCAGCGAGCAGCAGGTCCGTCTCCTAGGCGGGGGGGCATGGGGCTCCATGTGCAGCCCCCGCCCCGAGCACCGGTTCGCAGCCAGTGGGAGGGGGACGGTGCCTGCAGGTGAGAGCCACACAGAGCAGCTTGCGTGCTTCTGCCCAGGAGCCGGACCTACTGCTGGCCGCTTCCGGGACACAACGTGGTCCACGGTGCCAGGACAAGCAGGAAGCCTGCCTCTGCACCCCCGCTGTGCAGCTGACCAGGAGCCGGCGGAGGTAAACTCGTGCCCCTTACTGCACCCCAAACCCATCATCCCTTGCCCCACCCCAGAGTCTGCACCCCCAGCCCAGAGCCCTGACCCCCCCACACCCTAGCCCAGACCCTGAACCTCTCATTCTCAGCCCCACCCTAGAGTCCTCACCCCCGCACTCCAACCCTGAGCCCCTCCCACACCCCAAATCCCTCATCCCAGCTCCATTGGGTCACAGGCATCAACAATTTTCTTCAACTGGATTGCCAGGAAAAAAGTTTGAAAACCACTGGGCTATCCCATAGCTGCCTACTGCAGGGTTTCTTGAACCTTCCTCTGAAGCATCTGGTGCTGGTCACTGTGGGTGGCAGGTTACTGGGCCCCCTGATCTGTGGCTATTCTTATGTTTAACAACATTTTTATATATAATATAAATATGTAATATATGAGTCATAGTGTCCGCCTTTCTCAGCTGGGGACACCACTTCCCCACCGCAAGACACACAAGTATGAGTTCTTGCTTGTGTCCTGCTGTGGGGAAAATTTGGCAACTGGTAGTTTGTTAAATGAATAGATGCTGTGCTGTATTCTAAATTGTCCAATAGATGTCAGCATAACACCCTACAACTGAGCCTGCTACACTAGTCGTTTGTTTACCAACAAGGGGGTGTTGATCTGTGTCAGACTGTTTTCTGTGTGCCAGCACACCCTGACTGGTTTCAGCAAATATTTTTACAAGAGAGAAATGTAACAGAAGGATGAGCCTTTCCTTCCATGAGAGAGTGACAGCGGAGTGCAGAGCTAAACAGTATGCATTTGACATGAGAGGGTCCATTTTTAGTGCATTTGACTGAAGAGTCTTCCATAGATTCCCCCATCTATTCTCAGAATATCCAATGCAGTATTTTGAAAATGTAGCAGAAGAAATCGTTCAGATTACTGTAGTGATGAGGTCTACAGGTGTATGGATACAGGTCTCTGTAGGGAGGTAACTCTAAGGAAAAGGAGTTACCAAATACATACAGTAGAGCCTCAGACACGAACACTTCGGGAATGGAGGTTGTTCGTAACTCCCTAATGGTTATAACTCTGGTTGTTCTTTAACAACCTGTACCTCGGGTACTTTTTAAATTGATTCTTCCAAAGGATACCCCCAGATAAATTTCATTAGTTCATGCTGAGCTAAAGACCCAGGAGGTCGGAAAAAATAAAGTGGAGGCTAGTTCCAAATTATCCCTTCCTGTTGCAACTTCTGATACAAATCAGTAGCCATTGAATTTGAGCCATACCTGATTTGAGGTGTCAGCCACTTGTCTTTATCTGGAAAAAAACAGTTTCTCTCTCTGTCTCTCTCTTTCTCTCACACTCACACACACACACACACACGATATGCCTGATTTAAATACCTTTCAATCACAGACTTTGGGTTTGTCTTCACCACCCGACGGATAGAGTCTAGACACGATAAATCGACTCCCGAACACTCTCCTGTCGACTCCTGTACTCCACCACCGTGAGAGACGCAGGCAGAGTCGACGGGGCAGTGAAGACACCACGATAAGTTGATCTAGGTACGTCGACTTCAGCTCTGTTATTCACATAGCTGAAGTTGCGTAACTTAGATCAATTTCCCCCACCCCCAGTATAGACCAGGCCTTCAAAGTGTAATATCAGTGAGGATTCATATCACATCCAGCTTTGTTACATATAATTTACAGTGATATTATTGACCCCAGGGGTTGTTAGTTTTCAATTATTTCACAAGGCATATTTGGCACAAAAATCACGGCAGTTGTGTGTAGGGTCTGAATACAGGGGTGCCTAGGGTCACAGTGACTGCAACTTAGCAGTGGATGGCTGGCCAACCTGAAATGAGTTGGCGGATCACGTCCCAGATTCTAGTGGACAAGTGCCCATGTCAGGGAGCCACCTATATAAGTGGCTTGTTTGGCCATTCTGGCAGAAGAACTGAGTGAGCGTGGACAATGAGGCCCCAATCCTGACTTGTGGCTCAGCTCTACTCGGTGATTGTTAGGATGGCGGGTGCCTTCTTGGGGACAGACCAGTCCCAGACACAAACCAGAGCAGCCCAAAGACTGAAATATGAAATAACTCTGAAGGTTGATCAACCTTGTACCAACTTGTCCAGCCATATCCCTTGGGCATGTGCCATGGCAGCTGGGATGAGAATGGCCTAGAAGTCACTATGGCACGTCTGTACCACATAGGGATGGCACAGGCAGAGCTAATCCTCTGCTGTTCAGCTAAGCTGCCTTTACCCTGTTGCAAGGATTGATCAGAACCTGACTTTCCTTCAGCTCCTGGTTGAGGCACTTTAGTAGGTCACTGTGGGCGTTATTCAGGCTGGGATGTGGTATGTGGCTAAACATAAGACTTGGGGATTGCATACACAGGAAAAGGCCCTGCAGTAGCACTGATTCCCCATGTGGACTCTCTTACAGCAACCTAAGAGCACCTTTGTGCACATCAGCTTAATATAATTTGGAAGTATTCCAAGCTAAACTGCATTAAGAGTGTCCGCATGGGGAGTTGGTGCGGAGTAGCTAACTCATTTTGAATTCACAGCCTAGCTTACTGCTGTCATAAATAGATAGGTAAGGTAAGGGTTAAGTTTCTTTTACCTGGAAAGGGTAACCAAACACCTGACCAGAGGACCAATCAGAGAACTGGATTGTTTAAAGTCAGGGGCGGGAATTTGTATACTCGGGGTCTTTTTTGTTTTCTCGGCTGTGAGTAAACAAGGTTTCCTCCTAACTCCTTCTTATTTCAAATATTATACCAAAAGTCTGTGAGTACAAAGGAACCCCCAAAGCAATTCGGCTATGAGGAGCTTTGGGTTGTACGAATAGATGTGGATGGCTGTGTCTTTTGTTGTTTTCTCGGCTGTGAGTTAACAAGCTTCCTCCTAACTGCATCTTATCTCCAAGTGTCTCCTACACATCTGTGAGTACAAAGGAACCCCCAGCAATTCGGCTATGAGGAGCTTTGGGTTGTATTTACATGTATGTGGATTGGTTGGACTGGTTTAATCGGGCTATCTTTTAAATCAGACTGTTTCTTCATATTTTCTTATAAGCAAGAGCCTGTATTGAGTTTCTTAATGCAAGATTATTGTTTTGTATTTTCTTTCTTTTTTTATATAAACTTTTCTTTTAAAACGTGTGGAAGTTTCTTTTCCTAGGGAGGCAAAGGGAAGGGAAAAGCCAGGCTGTTGGCTATTTTCCTATTGCTTTCAGGGAAAGAGCAGGCTACGGGGAAAGAGAAAAAGAATCACCTCTGTATCAGGTATCTGTCTCCCTCACGGGAAGGCAGGCACGGGGAAAGGCAAAGCCAAGCTGTTGGTATTTTGCATCTCAATTGTCCTGAGGGTAGAGAACGCTTATCTCTTGGGAAGCAGAGAAACCGGTTTCTTGGCAAGCCTGGGAAGGAGGGGGGGGAAGGGAGTTTCTCCCCTGCTTTTAGCATCCAAGGCATTTGGAATCTGGGTGTCCCCCCAAGGGAGGGTTGGGGACACCAGAGAGAGGAAAGGGGGGATCAGGCCCCATCAATTCCTGATCTGGTGGCAGCGAGAATATCCAAGCTGGTAGTGAGCTTGGGGGAGTTTCAGGTAAGCCCCCAGATTTTGGACGCAAAAGTTCAGGTTTGGGACAGGACCAGATTGTGGACGCTAAAGTTCAGGTCTGGGACTGGGAGGCTAGATTACCACAACTGCATACTAACTTCTTTGTGTAGATAAATCCTCAATCTTCGCTAGCATTAAATTCACTTAGTAAATGAATATTTAATCATTTTGCAAGCGTGGGAAGACATCTGCCATGGTAAATCTTGCTGGGAATGTTGTTAGCTTGTGCTGTTATATCATCATCAGATAAAGTTAATCACAACATAGGGGGGATATGCAGAGTACATTTCCTTCGAACTAGTCACAACAGAGTAGGAGGATTCAGAGAAAAGATGTGCGTCTTGGAGCCCTTTTATGCAGAACTGTTCATGGTGGGAGAGGAATCTGAGCTGCAAAGTTCAGATCTTGATCCAAGTTTCAAATTCCCCTATGTGTTTGGGGGTTTGCTTTGGGTTTATCTTTAGAAAGAACATTATTGTGTGATTTATGATAAGTGACTTATTGTGTGGCTCACAAATAACCTATTGTGAGTATGGTGGATGACAGAGTAGTGACAATATACTGCATTAAAGAAAAGAACTCAAGGGGCAAGAATACCCCTGTGTTCATAAAATGTATCTTACTAAAATGTACTCCCCAGAATATCTCATTATTCAGTCTCCTGAACTCTGTGCTTTTTCCAGTGCACTCAAGTGAGGCCCGTCAAATTCGTGGAGGGATCCCCTCATTCTCTTCTGGGGACTGGTAAAATACATTGTGGCGAGATGAGCCCTGCAGCTTACCTCTAGAAATCAGGACATCGGTCTGTTTTCTTGGTCTCTCATCTGTTGAGTTGACTGATTCTTTGGCTATTCTTTCAGCCAGCACAAGGTCTGTGAACCGCTTAAGTGTCTGTGCAGGGATGAGCTTCATCCTTTAAGCCCTTGGATGGCAATAAAATAGCAGTTAATATTTAGAGCCAACTGCCGAAAGCTCCTTAGTGTCTATTGATAATATTCGACAGTCTGCTCCCTCAGTGATACTCATTTCAAAGATGCTGAAAACTCTAGATATACTGCTGATTTCACTTGGAGTGAAGATTTCCATGCTATTTGTGCGTGTGCTGAGAGTGGATTACAACTGAGACTGAATAGGGTTGTGTAGTATTTGCTGTTTGGGCTGGTGTGCATAGATAGTTAGACTCTTTCCATAATATTTATTAAGATGAGCTGGGATTCTAACAGGTGCATGTGTGTTTTTTCATGCAGAGTCCTCACTGGATATTCTCCAACATATGGATGAGGATACTGACCAGCTTGAATGTAAGATTAGCAGATATTTTACAGATAACACCCAGATCCTCTGGCCTGGGTTACAAACTCAGCTTCATAAGCTAGATTCGTGGTTCACTGGCACCATAAAGCATCTGGCTGACAAATTCACCGTTACAGTCTTTTTGGTACAATCAAGTGCCAGCAAAGAGGCAGAGAACCAAGTCCCCAAAGATGTTTCTCAAGGCAACGCAGAGAGATTTTATCTTTCAGGTAACAATAAGACTATCAAAGAAACATTGAATAATAGTGATGCTGATCGTAGTTTGCACTTCTGCTGCACCATCCAAATGAGGACTTTAAGTTCTATAGGATCCACATTGCACTGTAACGACCGTGTGAGTTTAGCGATGAAATAAATAGCATCATGATATTTTTAAAATATCTCCATTGGTGGGTTTAAAATAGGGAAAAGCAGCTTTGCTAGAGTTGTGTATAATTGAAAGAATGGGTCTCGTTCTTATTTACACTACGGGAGTATTGCCGATCCTTGCGACTTTATTTGGGATGTTCTTTTATTTGGTGTTTTCCTTAAAGCCCCAGCTCATGGAATCTTGTGAATAAGAGACAGTCTCGATGGTCTTTTTGAAAATAAATTAATTAGTAAAATACTTTTTTTAAAAAAATACATAAGTTTCTAGGCTTCATAGTTATGGAGACAATGTTGAAAATTTGACCCCGATGTGTCTTAAAGGCTCAAAACCTAGAAGGTAAATAAGAAGACCAAGTGTTGTGGTTTTAGTTTTTTTTTTAAATATCTCTTACTTTTTAAGCCAATTTCATGGTTCTGGGAGGTATGACTCCTGGTTTTTGAATACTTAGGATTGCCAGTACAGCTAAGGCCACTTGACTCCAATGTCGCAGGGTAAAGGGGCTTGAAAGTAGATGTAAAGAGAACTTGCGTTGCCAGAAAAGTGTAACATGGCAGCTTCTCAACCCAAATGCAAGTAGTAATAACAATGGACAGTAATATTATTTAGTACATGTACAGTGTTTTGCATATTCAAAACCATCATAGAGACATTAACTATCTAATGCTCAAAGCACCCTTGTGAAGTCAAGGATCATCTTCCCTTTTCAGATGGAAGATTGAGGCAAGGAGGTGGATTGACTTAGTGGCAGAACAGAAAATAGAATTCAGACTCTGTGCTCAACCCTCTCAACTATGTTGCTTTTACACACACGTGCTCTCAGTTTCACTCTTAGTCTCACTTTTATAATAGCAGGAGTGGGATTCTGATGTCCAAAAGATAGGCTTCAGCAGAGAGGATAAACAGCTGGCTGGCTGGCTCGCTGGCTGACTGGCCGGCCAACCCAGATTCCCATTGTAAATTGGGAATAACTTGACTGAAGTGATATATAGATGTAGAGATAGAGATATAGTCTTTCACTTGAGGATCTTAAAGAATATTATAAATGTTTCCCAGTTATTTACTATCGTGAAAATCTAGATTGCAAAAAACAGTGTTGGTTAACTAAGACTTGTAGAGAGACAAGGTGGGTGAGGTAATATCTTTTATTGGGCCAACTTCTGTTGGTGAGAGAGACAAGCTTTCAACCTTATACAGAGCTCTTCTTCAGGTCTTGGAAACTAACTCAGTGTCCCTGCTAAATACAAGGTTTGAAACTTTGAGTTCTTTAATATCCTGGGACCAACACGGCTACAACACTGCATAAGACTTGTAGCACAGTTATGAATTATTGAAGGTGAATTGTACCCATTATTCAAATGGAGAGACTGAGGCACAAAGAGGTGTTAAAAGGCTTGACCAAGGGCACAAAAGAAGTCAGTGGCAGAGTGATGAATTGTACCTGTTTCTCGCTCTGACCGCATGTAAGCTTTATTCTGTAGTATGGGTTTGTGTGTCTTTAGATGGCAGCTTGTACTCTGACTGTATTTAGCACCATTGATCCAAAATCTGATTGCTCTAATGATGCTTTACCATCTGTATTACAGGTGTATTCTTGGTACGCACAGGACCGTCTCTAATCCAGTCTGGCTTGAATAAGGATGTCCTCCTTAGCTGTGCTTTCTCAGTTGATCACCACACAGATGTCACCATCAAATGGGTATTACAGCAGAAAGGAGGACACAAGAAGCTGATATTTGCCTACAATGGATTTACCAGGCAGGTGGAATACAAGGATAAACGGGCTGAGATGTTCCTAGCAGAGATGCCGAAGGGGAATGCTTCTCTCTTACTAAGAACAGTGGGAGTAAGAGATGCAGGAACCTATTCTTGCTCAATATTGGTGTCGTCGCTTCTTTGGGCACAGAATGTCCAGCTGGAAATAGTAGGTAATTGATTGATTTAAAATTTATTTTAAAAAGTGGATTATCTTCATTTAGCAGGATAAGAGGATACTTGCTTTGATATGGATGGGTGATCACTCAACAATCGCTGTGTATCGTTCTGTGTTTATTAAATACTCCGCTGGAACGGAGCAAAGGGGGCGAACTTGTGAGGCTCTCAGACAGGATTCAGTCTCCTTTCCGTGTGATCATTATCTGGTGCTTTTTTTTCCCCACTGCCCTTTACTTTTGTCTCTGAGGGATAAACACTCCTATGTCCAACTCCATCAAGGAATAGAATCAGGAACCCAAGACCAGGGCAAGAGGTTGGGGCAGATCCAGCAGCACGGGTCCATGCTCTCCCCGGTCTGTCTTTCCATATCAGAGATAGGGCAGCTGACATTTTAGCCAATGGAGCATCCTTTGGCAAATCCTGCAGTACAGCCAGGTCACGTTCAGCAAGCTCCTTTGTTAAGGGATGATTGCTGCACTTAGTAGTTGTGTCATCTCCCTTTTCTGTGGTAAACTTAACGCTTGCGGGTGGTACGCGTCTAAGAGTTTTTTTAATGGTGCCATGTCATTCTTCTCAACCAGCCAAATGTGGGTCACAGTGGGTCAGACACCCCCCACATAAGGGGAACGCACAAATGTATTCCTGTACGAAGCTTTATAATGCTGTGGGATTCCTTTCTTTGGTGGAGTGAAGCTCTGTCTCTTGATTTCTGTTTCTGGTGCAAACAGTTTTCAGCAATACAAGTGAGGGAAGCCAAACTTGTGTGGATGGGAAGTAATTCTGGGGCTAGAATGAGTGCTATTTAGAAAGGAGGGATGCTAAATGGTGCTATTTTAATAGTTGGGTTTGTTTCTTTTTAAATGGATCTGGATGCAGCAATGTAATGACTTTTTATTCCCCAGAAAAGCCCACGGTGACCCTCAATGCTGACGTCCTGTCCCTGGTGGAAGGAGACGAACACAAGCTGGTCTGTGACATCAGTCACTTTTACCCTCATGATGCCGATGCTCAGTGGCTTCAGGAACCAATGGAGCAGGGGATGCTCCCACATGTGGTGACTCACGTTGTCTCTAGTAGTCACCGGCACAACAGCGATGGGACTTACAGCTTCTCCAGTTACTTCCTGCTTAAGGCCTCCCTCAGGGACAACGGACGTAGGTACACCTGCCGGGTGGAACACCAGAGCCTGAAACACCCAATCAAGAAGAGCCTGACAGTGAAAGTGACAGGTACAGTGTTCTTGGAGGAAACAGCATTGACTTCTTGACTACTTACCCCATGGCAGATCTGATCAGGAATTTTCTCCTGACATTTTTCCTGACAGAAAATGGCTTTTTCAACTAACCAGAAATATTCATGATGATATTTCCATTTTTGTTTTGAAAAAAAAAAATTTGACCCAAAAAACAAAGAAAAATGCACAGCAATTTGGGGAGGAAGAATAGAAATCCTTCCCGGACCAGTTTGATCTTGTGATGTTTGTTTGATTAATTTGTTAAAGGAAAACAGTGTGCCCGGTGCAGTAGAAAGCGTAGGAATAAAGATGGTCCCTGCTTGGAAAAGCTTACTGAGTGCCTGTATTTCCATGTTGTTTTGAACTCCTTTCCACTGGGCAACAGAGATGGGGCTCTCTTGGAGGGATTTCAATGAGGAGTGGAGAGTGGTTTGCTGAGCCTTAAGTGTTAGTATAGTAGACAATAATAACCACTCATAAAATCTTTGTGCCTATGTGTTATCTCCCACCCTTGTGCTCAGCTATCAAATAATAATAACCTTTGTTCAGGGCTCTTCCTGGGGGTTAATAACTAACTCCTCTCAACTTCAGGCCTTTAACACCATGTGGTCGTAAATCCCACCTTGTTACTTTGATCCTCCAAAGTTTCTTGAGTCTCAGCTGTGGTTTGTTCTGTTTGTTTTATTTTGTTTTTAATCCTCTGCAATAGACTGTTTTTTAACACACACAGATGTCCTATGGCTTCATTATTGTAAATCTGATCCATGTCCCCTAAGAAGCATCGGGGGGTTTATTCTTCTCTGCAGGTTGTTCTTACCAAATTGTTCTCTTCTGTTTGTTTATTTATGGACAGAATCTACCTCAGCAACTTGGTTCCTTGTCATCCTATTGGTCCTTCTCGCTGGGTGTCTTGTTGTGACGTTGTATTATCTTTACCGAGGTAAAAAAAAAAAAAGTGTGTGAAAACCAGACTTTGGGGTGGAAAGGAATTTGCTGGCATCTCCATTATTTATTTGTAGTATTGTAGCACTTAGGAGTCTCAATCATAGATCTGGACCCCACTGTGCTGAACACTGTAACAAGACAGTCCCTGCCCCGAGGAGCTTACAACCAGGGGGGGCTCTAGCTTTTTTGCTACCCCAAGCACAGCAGGCAGGCAGCCTTTGGCGGCTTGCCTCCGGAAGGTCCCCAGTCCAGCGGATTCAGCAGCTTGCCTGCAGGAGGTCCATCGGTCCCACGGCTTCGGCGTACTCGCCACTGAATTTCTGCCGAATCCACAGGACCAGCAGACCTCCTGCAGGCAAGCCACCGAAGGCTGCCTGACTGCCGCCCTTGCAGGGACCAGCAGGGCACCCCCCACGGCTTGCCGTCCCAGGCACATGCTTGCTGCGCTGGTGCCTGGAGTCGCCGCTGCTTACGACCTAAATATAAGACGAAAGGCAACAGATGGATACAGACAGACAGATGGGGGAAGTAGAAGGAAACAATGAGACAATTCGGGTCAGTGTGATAGGCAGTAGCCTCTGCACACCAGCAGCCTCACTGTTGTTCTATTGAAAGACGGGGTCAGATCCCCAATCAGCATAGCTCTGTTTAAGTCAATGGAGCCGGGCTGATTTACACCATCTGAGACTCTAAGCCCAAACTTCTAACTGTAACGGAGTTGTCCAGTTATGGCCGTGGAGTGGTGTCTATAGTTAAACGTTCTGGCTGACCAGTCTTCCTTTTCTATCCTAGGGATGAGCACCAATAAGGTAGGTTTGTGTTCTGTTGTCTACACATTCCCTTTGTGCGGTTTCCATTGACCTGTTCTCTAATGTGTTGATCTTCATTTAAATTTCAGCCAAAACCTTACTAGAGCACAAGACCTTTCAGTCCAGTCAGGTAAGAGGCAAAGGATCCAACTGGCAATACGCAGTAACCTGTAAGGGTACGTCTACAGCACCCGCGGCACCGAGCTTGGGTGAAGAGACGTGGGGCTCGCACTGTCGCACGTACATATTGTGGCTCGAGCTCTGAAGCCGAGGGAGGCGGGAGGGCTCCGGAGCCAAGCTCCGGCCCAAGCCACGACTTAAAAATACTGTCTAAGTAGCTCTTCTTAGCACGGTAGCCCAAGGCCTGTGAGCCCAAGTCTGATGACCTGGGCTCAGAGGCTCACCACTTCTGGCTAGGAAGCTGTTTCCTAAGATAGCGTGGGTGGGGTTTTCAAAAGCACCCAGGATTAGCCTAATTCCACTCTCACTGGAAGCAATGGAATTGTTATCCTGACTTCAAAGGGAGGGAGCACAGGTAGGCCAATGCTGAGCCCTCTGGAAAACCCCACCCTGTGTTAGTGGAGTCCGTATAATTTAGAGGGTGCGGTGGGTGGGGGGAGTCAGGAGTCCTGAGTTCTGCCACTGAGTAACTTCATCGACTCAGGCAAGTCAGTTATCCCCTTTGTGTCTTATTGACCCATCTGCTGAATAGAGATGATAATTATCTGCTTCTCACTCGTGTTGCGAGGCTTCATTCCTGACTATTTGTAAAGTGATGTACTTGGATGAAAGGGGCTATATACATTCCAGGTGTGTTTGAAGTTGTTTCTGTTTATTCCCAAACACACAGAACCTCTCTTTGTTTTTTCCCCAGTGTGTGTTTGTTGCAGTCGGAGGCGAATGGTCTCACTGCATGCATTTGAAGAGTGATATTCTGGCTTTGCAGTATATACTAACTCAAAGATCAGCATTATGAGGAGTTGCGTAGCCATAGCACTGGGAGTGCCCGCAGGCAGGTGGCAACAGGCTGCTATAACTTAGATAGCCCTTGAGCGGCTCCTGGAGCAGCCTCAAATCAGGAGAGACCAAATGTAGCTTAAAGCCATCATATCCCTAGGCTGCGAGTTCAGTACTGTGCCTCACCCACCCCAAATCGCTACAGTGTCAATTGGGCATCTAACTTCCTTAGGCCCGGGCTACACTAGCGCAGGGGATCGAACTAAGATACGCAACTCGTGTAGCTGAAGTCGAAGCATCGTAGTTCAACTTACCTGGCCGTCCTCACAGCGGCGAGTCATACTCTTAGGCTCCTTTGAAAAAGTCTAAATCCCCTAGATTGCCTTGAAAACCTTAACCAGGGCAGCTTTACCTGTAATGCTCCCTTCCTTTTCGTTTATGCAGAAAGCAAATTAACAGTTAACCTGCTGAGTGACAATACATCTTGCCTTATGTGCCTCTTCTTTAATTTGCATTTGATTTAGTTAAGAAAAACAAAGCTGTTTAATATTTCATTGCCCCAGGCATTTTACAGCCCTGTGAACATAGTGTTGTTATAAAATTTAAAGTAGTGTTACTGCATATTCCTTTACAAACTTTGCTTATGAGACTCTCCTGAAAGCAGCCACTCTTTAAGGAGTGCCCAAAAAGGAGACTGCCAAACTGTAGGCTTAGAAGTAAAGAAGAATTCTGTCTCCAGCTGAAACTACAGAGGAAATTTTAGTGGGACAGATTGTAATTACCCAAGCTGGAATTGGGTCTCAACAGCAGGTTAACAACCCTACGCTTCAAAAAAGTACTCTGTTTAGTATTAGTGACCATAGAGTTATTGGGACTTAAGTTCTCCTCCTCACTGGAAATATTAGGACTTGGGATCAAATGAGACACCAAACCTTGAAACCATAAGAGCAAAGTCAAAAATACTTCCTGAGACTGGTTACTGTGAGGCTAGTATTTTGGCTCTCAGACATAAGTAAGTCCTTAAAACAGTGAAGAGATGGCAAACCAAAAACACCGAGTGCCTCAGTAGCACTGAGAGTGGGATCAGATCAGTCACAGGTTTTTATGCCATTGGTTTGGTTTGCACTCTTGTGTCATCTTCTCTTTTCAAATCCCTCTGTCTTATCCCTTTGAGAGCAGTCTGTTCATGTGTTGTTTTCTATGACCGGTGTCTTGTTATGGTGGCACCTAGAGGCTTCAGCCGTCATCATGGGCCCATTGTCTTAGGCACTGGACACACACTTAGACCATCGCTGCCTGAAAATGCTTCTAACTGAAATAGACAAAGGACAGCAGAAAGGAAGTATTAACCCATTTTAGGGGTTAGGAAACTGAGGCCCTATGCAGTGAAATGACTTGCCTGAGATCACACAAAATAGAGCTGGGGACTAAGCTCTAATTTCCCAAGTCCTAGTTCAGTGGAAGATGTCACCCTATAACTTCAAGACTGTGATTGAAAGTGAGGTGAACCTTTTTTTCCAGGATCTACACAGCTGATCAGCAACTGCTAGAGAGAGAACTTCTGTGACTGAAGGCCAAGACCTACCACTAAGGGTTTGGGTCTTTTTTTCAAATATGTTGGACAATTTAGTGGGGACTCTGGAGTCCACCTCGTGTCATGCAAGTTGCTCATCTGCTGTGCATACCTGCCAGGAGAACCTAAATTAATATTAGAGTTGATCAAAATAATGTGTCAGATCTGTTTTGATGGAAAATAGCTTTTCAAAGGAAACACATTTTTGTGAGAAATGTTCATCTTATGAAATGCGTCAAAACAAAATTTGGCTCAGGTTTGTTTGTTTGGTTGGTTTTTTTCCTTTTTTCTCCCCCCTTTCTACCAGCAAAGGGAAGTTTAAAAAAACTCAGAAATGAAACGGATTCATTTCATCAAAATAACTTGGTGAAAAATTTGGAACAAAACAAAAAGATGTTTATTTTGTTCTAGGTTCTTTCCAGGAAATATTTACCATTTTTAATATTATCTACACATTCAGTCTAGTGGAGAGGAAGTACAGAAAAATAGTGTGTTTTTATAAAGAATGATGCTCCAAGTAGGCCAGGCTTTCTGTTTAATCCTTTTAAAGAAATCAGTGTAAAAAACCCTCTTCTGTCCCTTGCTTTTAGGACGTTCTGCTCCCCAGCTGAGAAATGAATCACAGCACAGAGTGTGGAAAGAGAGAACATGTGCCTCTGACTTCATCCTGCGCTGGATTTGCGCTAGTAACTCTAGATGGTGTTTCTCCGAACGCTGGTCTGATTCTGTGTTGCCTTGTACGCTTTGTAGTCATGTACACTTACAAAAGCTACGGCTGGTGGGAGTGGAGAATTCTGATTTGGGTGTGTTACACATAAGTTGCAAAGTTGAGGCCAGAAAACGAATGAATGCAAGAAAAAGTTGAGCCTGCTCTGCACACCATGATTTTTTTGTACTGCTATGAGTGTTGGTTAGTGGTATGAATTTTTCTTTTTAACTAATGCAGCTGGTAGTTATGCCAGTACAGTCCCGTCGGTAGACACCAAGTCCCCTTACCACATGGAAATAAGATGCACTAAAATAACGTCATCCATACTAGGGGGGATTGTAATACTGTATGCTGCTATAGGTAATAGAATACAACTTGTATGCGTACAAGGCCATAGATAAGATAAGATCCTTTAAAATTATGGACCAGATTCCTCATTGCCCTGCTCCTTGTATAATCATTTACACAAATGTAGATTCGGTATGAAATATTCCCAGTCTCATTTACTAGCATTTTGCACGGATTTTGGCCAAGTTTATACTATGGGAGTGATAGCAGCATAGCTAGCTGTAAGATATGAAAAGATTTTTTTTTTCTCGTCGCTGTAAGAACACCAAGCGATGGTAATGAGGTTGATGGCAGCATTCTCCTGTCGACCTAGCTATAGGTGGGGGTGTGGATCTATATAGACCAGGCCGTTGGGGTAAAAAAAGCTACACAAGGTGCGAGGTGGTGGAGAATCTGGCTTTATGACCTCCAGGAGTTTTCACCAATACTTCTCAGTCGTCAATCAGATGTCCTGTATTTGCATGTTAGGATTGTTATGGCTGGGGGCTTACGGGTGGTGGTGGGGTTTTTTTAAAGCAACATCGGTGCTCAGGTAATTTATCCTAGTAAATGAACAGCAAGAGTTCTACTCTGTTCCCTCTGTCTTGCCTCCACCCTTGCTGGTTTGAGCACCTTCTCTGCAGTATTTGCCATCTGAAACAACTTTCCTGTAGCTCTCTGCTTTAGCCTTCCACATAGCTTCAAACGTGTCTTTGCCCTGCTTAGTCCTATTAATGTTTCTCTTGTAGCTATAGAAATGCTTTAATTTATTTAACAGGCAGACAATACCCTCACACCATTGTTGTTCTAACTTGTGCCATCCATTGCCTGCTCACTGGTTAGTATCCTTCACATCTGCCTTGGGGACACAGTTTGTAGGACAACAGAAACTTATGCAAAATGGGGTGGCAGCAGGCTGTACGTGCCATTGCTCAGGCATGGTTTTTATAGCGGTGCTTCTTTTTGAGGAGTTGAAGATAGCCAGTGCCCAAAATGTAAATTATGTGCATATGCAAGAATTAAGTTCTACACCTGAAAACAAACCAGAAATGGAAGCTGTTGCCAGAACGTGGCAGCCTGTTTGGTAAGTATTCCACCAATGCCCTGGCATCCCTGTGGGCTGCTTGTTGGGTTTCCAAGTGACATTTAAGGTATTGATTTTGACCGATGAAGGGCAAAATGGCTTAAGGATCAACCTACCTGAGACTCTGTCCTTGAGATGAGCAGACGGGCTGGAGTCCTAGGGGGCTACTGGCTGAGCAATTCTCTGTGCAGACCCCACAGCTTTAGAATTAACTCCCCCTCCCCCCCATCTGAAATAGACTGTCTGATCATCCTCTAGCACATTGGAAATCTTACCTTTTAGTCCCAGGTATTTGAAAATGGTGATTGCATGCAGGCAGGTTGGTTATAAGGGTGGGAAGTGGTTGGAGAGAAAAGGTATTTGAATTTTAAAGTTCCCTGGGTCCCTGGCAGTCATTTACATTGTCTGGCTGTACGTGGAAGAGCTTGAAGTCACGGTGTCTAGAATGTACCGTACTTGTGCAAATCTGAATCAAGCAATCTGCTTGCTGGCTTTCTTAAATGCAAAGGGGTCATTAAACAAACATTTAACAGCAATAAAGCCACATAAGTGAAACTCAAATTCTGATTTGTTTGACTTGCTTCTTAATCTCTGGCGTGGGCTCTGTGGATCTGTTACTCCTCAGGTCTCAATATGCCCACCCTGGTTTTTTCCTGGCTAGCTCTATAACAGAGGCCTGCAGTTGTGTTTGACAAGGGTTCATGCGAATGTTGTTTTTAGTTTGGGCTCAGGTTGGTTCGCACCGTCCACTCCATAGAGTTGCATGGAAAGGTTGTCTATATACTTGGATTTTATCCACAGGTGTAGCTGCATTTACTCCAGTACGAGTCACCCTGGGACTTTTCAGACCCAGTGACTGAAATTTCAGAGTGAAATCCTGGCCCCCATTGATTTGAATGAGGACAGGATTGCATCTCCACTGTAGGTCAGATGAGGTTTGAAGTTCTGTTTACACAGTGCCCTTATGAAAACCAGGTTGTGCTGGCTCCTGGGAGAAGGAGGCTCCCCCAGCCTTTTCCTAGTCACCATCCTTGCTCTGAAGGAGAACAAGAACTGCCCCTGGTTAGCACCAGGCCTAGGGCCCCACACCATTCATGCTGACCCACTGCATGGGATGCTGCAGTTGGGAAACATCTTTACAGGTGGAACAGCAACAGTGCACCCCAGAATCTCTGCCTGAGGCACACAGCCCCCACCTGGGCCAGTGTACATCATGGTTGCTCCCCCTGCTGTAGATTCTAGTGCAAAGCAACAATTAATCCTCATCATTTTAAGCTGAGGGAGAAGAAGGGAGTTAGACACCAGTCACCATTTGGCTCCCTCAAAAATCCCAGCTTTGAAGTGCTTTGGACTCTGCCTGCCGCATCCCAAAGGATAGAAGAGACTGTGGTGTAATACTCCCCATGACACTTACCACTGTATTTTCTTTGAGGTATAAATCAAGGAAGATTTATTCTGCCTCCTGGTTTTGTTTCCCTCTTGTTACAGTGTTGAAGATATAAAGTTGCAGGGACAGTGGAGTAATGCCTGAAGCTTGAGCAACACTAGCTAATCTTCTTTTGTGGTTTGTTCACTGAAGATGTAGGAACACTTTACTGCTCCTGTGGCCACCAGACATTTTCCTGAGAGCTCGCTCCAGGAGGCAAGGACCTGGGACATTACAACTGAATTTCCAAACTACAGAGATTTAAATGAGGCCTTACGAGTTTCAGCAAAAATCCAGTTTCATACCTAGCAGAGGGAGAACATTTGTAAGGGCTCAAAGGTTGGTGGAATCCAGGTAAGCTATGCCAGGTGGTTATTGTAATGTGCATGTTTTAGACTAATTGAATAGCTGCTTCTTTTCCCTTCTTCCATGTGGTTTGATTAGTAGTAAGAACCTATGTATGTTATTTCAAGGTATCATGCTAAATTATTTACTAGTCTTGAAGGGAGAGGGGCTCTGCTTCAAAAAAGTGAAATAAATTCACCTCGGGGGAGATGGGTGGGGAGTGGAGCGGAGCGAACACAAGAGCCAGATTCTCAATTGGTATAGTTCTAGCAAAGTCAAATGAACTTCAGTGATTTCTACCACCTGGAAGTCTGCTTGTCGTGTTGCCTGAGGCCTAACCCTATTGTATAAAACACCTTTAAAGTGTACCAGTGTAACTGACCACATGAGGGGCAGGTACCACTTTGATACCAGTATGGTTAAAGCGGGACAGCTTCTGCCTGAAAACAAACCTATAGACAATCTACAGGGCACTGATAGTCAAAAGCTTGTTACTGGAGGTGCTCTTAACCTAAGGGGCAAAAAGTCTTCACCTCTTGTTCCAAGTTCTATGGAGCTTAATCGAGACATGGTGCCAGGAAATGGCAGTATGGATTAATAATGACTGACTTCTGTGGGGGTTTCTAAAGTAAATAATTCACAATGTTAAAAAGAGAGAACCACCCAATTTGACAGACTGCTGGATGGGGAAATCTATTTAAGGTCAGCTGAGCTCATGACAAGCCAGGGCACTCGTTCATTGTTTTAACACTGAGTGAAGGCACTGGCCGTTCATATTGCTTAGCAGCTGGAAGTGATAGCGTATGTTTAATATATATCTTCAGTGGCAGATTTTAAATGGCCAAGTACCCACTTCAGTCTGAACTTAGCTTTACGCACATGCTTATGTCCCCTTGAATTTAATGGAACTTAAGTACACGATTAAATGGTTTCCTGAATTGGTCCCAAATTCTGTTCTCAGTTACACAAAATAAATCAGGAGTAACTCTACTGAAGTTACACCAATATACATGAACAAAATTTGGTCCATGGTGTGTTGGATCAATTTTCCATTTTGAAAGAGTGTCATAACTACGGAGTATATTTTAAGAGCTTCAGGTGATGGAAATTGGTTCTGATCTCATAAAGCAGGAATAACTAACTCCACTGTAATTTGTGGAAGTAAACCAGCATGAAACCACATCAGGGAGATCACCAGCAACCCTGCAGGGGGCAGTTGAAGCCAAATGGTTTATCAGTGCACAGATATCCTGGTACGCTTACAGGCACAAAATATGTTTTTTTATTGTGAACTTTGCAAAGACACGATTAAGCAACAAAATATACATTTTTGAACCTTTAGAATTAGTTTTTATACATAACAAATACAGTGCTACCATAGCAATAAATTAAATGTACATTATTTACACAAATGTAGGTAACCAGAAACTCTACAACGCATCACCTCTCTACCAAAAAAATAATTTTTTGTCAGATACATTTCATTAACAAATTTTTTTTCTACACTGTTACCTCTCATCACATTCTATTGTTTAGAAAATCCTTTGCAGGATTTTGTACAGTACTACATTCATGACCCAAAAAAATTGAAAGCATGCTTTAAGATTTGGAGAAAAAAATGTTAATTATTTAGAAATGAAACAGAATTTTGAACTTACTTAAGCCACATCAATCAAAGGATCTGATCTGCAGAGGTGCTGAGCCCCCACAATGTCCATTGACTTCAGTGGCAGTTGTCTGTGCTAAGTACCTCTCATAATCAGCTGAAAAATCTTTAGCACAGATCCTCAGCTGGCATTAATGTGTCCATTTACACCAGCTAACTGTTCAGCCCTTCCTCTCTACATTAACCAAAGCCCTAGTGCAGAAAAGCAGATGTACCTAAGCACATATTTAAAGCATTTTATGGTCCACGCTTTTTGTGGATTTCAATGAGACTTACTTATGCAGGAAAGCACTTACGTACATGTAAGTAAGTTTGTGTACGCAGTTGCAAAGCAATCCCCTTTCTGCTATTGGAACAGCAGCATATTGAGAGGCAGGACCGAATTCTGCATTCCATTCAGCACTTGAGATTTCCTGTCTTCACTGTGGGATTGGTTGCATATTACATATTTGGGGTGGGGGGTTCAGAGGCTCAACAACTTAGGAGCACAAGCCCCACAGACTTTCAATTTGACTCATGCTGCTAACAAACAAACACCCTTAGGAGCTTTTGAAAATCCCCCTCTTCTTCTCTGTCTAGATTCTCCAGGGCCCGCTGTGAAAGTCTGAGGCAGGTAACAAGTGCAGTATGTGCTGCAGATTGGAGAAGAGAACTCCTTCCCCTTAGTGTTCAAATAAGTGGTGGAAAAGTTAAAGCATAAAATAAAATTATTCCCAACTTGCAGAGCAGGCCTTCATTGAAGTCAGTGGCGCTATGCTGATGTACACTAGCTGAGGATCTGGCCCTGAATGTCTTATATGGAAATTAAACAAATACACAGTGTTTGTTTGCACTTCCATAGTACCCATGTTAATACAGTAAAGTCAGTGCAAGGTGGTAAGACAGACACCAGAACACTGTCCTCCTATCTGCACTTGGAGTTTACGGCCCACAGACTTGCCTATTTTTTGTTGACTGTGTAAAGAATGACAAAAATATCTTGTTTCTGCTTTTTGAATCCTATTTTTCACTCCAACTGAAAAATGGCACGGTCTTAGAATTTAGTGTATTAACTAGAACTACTGAGGGTTTCCTCTAATGTCTTGTCTTGTGTAGTTCTTGTCCCGAAACACTTTGCAATATATAGTGCTGTGTAGCTGCCTCCAAGGTGCAGCACAGCAGTTTCGGACAAGAAGTGAAGAAGAATGTTTGCTTCCTTTGAAGTGGGAACAGTAAGGTAAGGTAATTGTACTGAAATGTGGCTAGGACAGCAGCATTAAAACCCCTACTCTTGTAAAATGCTCCACGGGATCTTTCATGATCACAACTGATGAGGGGGTAAAAAGTCTCTAAGACTCATCAGGCTTAAACTCCTGACATGTTTGGGTACTTTTGAAAACTTTACCTGACGACCTTAATTAATTCTCCTCCTCCTCTGAAATTCTGTGGGATTGATATTGTGAAGATGAGTCCACTTCACTGTATTTCTCTCACTTATTTTCAAAAACTTTCCCATCTGCATGGCTTTGAATTGCCTTCAAACAACTTTTATGGAAAGTCACAGTATCTAATGAAATACCCCAAGACATCATGTCTTGCGCTGAAAGATCTTACAGAGATCAACACTGACGCTAAAAATGACTTGTGTAGAATCAAAGCAACCTGTTGAAATCCCTAAGAAAACCTCAAACCAGAAGTTAAAAAAAAAAAAAAAAAAAAAAAGCTACCAGGTGACATTTTGGTATATGGCTTAAGGAAATTAATCAAACAATATCTAAGGGAAAGAGTGGAGAAAATATGTACACACACGAGCTCTAATCTTTTAAGATGTTTTGAACCGGAGACATCTGTACCTATCTATACATACTGCTGCAAAACAGGACTTGAGACAGTGCTTTTTCCTTATTTAAACAAAATATTCATTTTTAATATTTAAATTCTGTTCAGAGAAATTAAAGGAGAAAATATTCAGAATTTTGGTTGATTGTTACTAGTATTTCAGAGAGCTGTCATTTCAAAGAAAAACACTCTCTCTGTTCTCAGAGACAAATAATCAATACAATTTGTCTAATTCCTCTGCTGTTTGTTATAGTTACCAGCTCTTATATGGGAATTAGTTTTATTTTAAATTGGCAAACTACATGCAGGCACCAGCAGCACCTGTAAGTAAGTATCTGTTTTATTAAACCAATATGCAGCGTGCTACTGACTGAAAATGAACATTTGGTTCTACATACTGTGAAATTTGGTTGAGGCAAACACAGACTCTTTCCAAAGGTCAGGCAAGCTTGCGTCCAAGTTACCAGAGCACTTTGCCAGCATGGGGTTAGATCCTTCAAGGTTGTAGAGCCAGTATAGTTTGATTAATGTCAAAGGAACTACACTGTAGTGTACCAGCTGAGGGGGATTTGCCTGTGGGAAGCACTCCCCCTGCTGTGGGCTGCTTGAAAATACGGCTCCTCAATTTGTTATGGCCATGTGTCTTTAAAACTTTCCTGTCACATTATGATTGTGATTGGAGGGGTGCCTAATTCTGCACTTACATCCACAAATTAGACTCCAGATACCCATTTGGGACACTTCAGAGCCTCAAATGTAAAAGTGGATGCCCTAACCTCTGGCACCACAGTATGAAAATTTTCTTTCCACAGGCAGGTGAAGCCCCTCATTTAATGAGGCAGTGTTAGCGAATCAACTGGATTAAGTGAAGGGAAAAAAATGCTTTTTGCACTGTGCAAAATGACAACATTCTTTTTAGCATGCTACCAGAATGGGCCTCATCCTTGAGCCCTCTAGTGGAAAGACTCCCTTTAACTTGAGTAGGCTTTGGATGGGGCCTCCATAAGAACCCAAAAACAAAAAAGAAGCTGGCTACATTTTATGGAAATCGATAGTTATTTAGAGTTCCTCATATCAAAATCAAAGTAGTTACTTGTACCCACCACCAGAAATGATGAACAAGCTGTCATGCAAGGGAGGGGGAAAGGACCACAAAAGTGCATTTAGCTCCACCAGTACTTCCATACAAAATGATGATAAATTATTTTCCCAGAAAAGAAGCTTAAAGCAACTCTTTGCGCTAGAAACTACACAATCTTCCCCCCCCCCATTTTTGGAAGAACAAGTCAGGTACTGTACAGTCATTCACATGAAACTAAAATTTGATATGTGGGGTCCAATTCTCACATGGTGTAAGGCAGCATAGCTCCACTGAGGTCACTGGAGCATCACCTGCTGACCCCACCTGAAGATCTGGCCCACAAAATTCAGTGGGTGCTTTTGAGGTCTACGTAGTAGTCAAAATCCCCCCTGCCCAGCTGTAGCTGAAGTCACTCCATCTGGGGCAGGGGAAAAGGTGTTTAAATTATATTAAGCACTTCCCCTCTTGCTACAGTTCAGCTGCTGATAAAATGAAAGCACCTATTCTTTAATGTAATGGGTGCCTGCAGTACTATTGGAGATGTTTAAACAAACAAACAGCTGGGCTCTGACTGACTGACTCGGCTCTCCCTTGCCTTGCAGTAGTCACACAGTGCAAAGTAGCCAACCACCATAATGCCAGTGTACCCTTAAGGTCCAGGGCAATGGCCATACATTTGGACCCCGGGTGTTTGTTTGATTGATTGATTAAACATCTACATTTGGTTCTATGGGAACCCTTAGGTCCTGGCAGTTTCTCTATGGCAATTGAGTCTTGAAAGGTGGCAGGTGAGCTAAGGGCTGTTCCTTAACAAGGCCGTGTACTACTGACGCTACGTGAGGGAAGTGAAATTGCTTTCCATGAAGCATAAAGTGGAAGGAAAGATGATATATGATATGATATGATATGATTGATTGATAGATAGATAGGGGGCCTGACTCTTTCTTTTCTCACAAGACTGTATCTGTTGCATATTTGTACAGCTTAAAACACTGTTCTCCAATTCGTATTTAATCCCTTTTCTAATGGCAAACTTCCGTAACTAATTAATTGAGTGACATGCAGAATCTTTGGTGCTGTCTCCCAAGAGCACTGTGTTTGTTTGTTGGTCATTCTGCAGGCTCTTGTATGCTATCACAGCACCCATAAAAATATGAACCACACCGCTGCTTCCCAAGCAAAGGAGAACCTTGCTCAAGTACGAGGCCTGTTTGTGTGTTTGCAGAAATCAGCCTTACCCCAGGGTGATTGATATAGACCAGTAACTGGAGCGTTGTTTTGTGGTTATGAGCAGGTGGCGTTTGCTTATTCATCATCAGTCTCTATTCACATGGGGGGGTCCCTTCTTCCCAGCCCTAGTTTGACTTTGCACAGCCGCTCCCCACAGCATATGTCTACTCAATTACACAGCAGAGGGGATGAACTTCCTCTGAGTAGATGGGTTATACAAACAAACAGAAGTGGGAGTTCTGTTGGAGGAGCAGGTTTTGGTAGTTTGTGGATTGTATTGTGTGGTGGGTGGGTGGGTGGAGGCTGCTAGGGGCCATGTGCTGGGAGAGTGGCTGAGCCCTGATTAGGGGGCGGGGCTTACCTGATTGATTAGGGGTCCTATATAGGCAGCCAGCCACTCAGACAGCGGCACAGGCGCCTGCGAACAGGGCTGGTAACGGGAGTTTCCATGGGAGTTCGCAGGGGAGGGGGCAGGGGGAACCGACAGGCCAGAGAAGAGAGTGGGCAGTGGGGTGCCAGGAGCCCAGTGCCTGTAGGAGGTCTGTGTTGTGTGGCTTGGACCGCCAGGCACAAGGCAGGGAGGCCATGACCAAGACAGAGGTAGCAGCAAAAGACACAATGAGGATGACTCGATGTGGAAGCTGCGGCATATACATGATCCTGGAGGGGGTGCCTGAAAAGGGCTACATCTGCATGAAGTGCCACCTGATTGATTGATAGAGCTGATGGAAGAAAAGATCCAGAGCCTGGAGATGATGCAGGTGGAAACTTTGGTTGAGTTTAGAAGGGGGTTCGAGCAGATGATGGAACACAGACAGGAGGGGGCCAAAGGGATAAGCTCAGATGTGCAGATGGAAGCAGGACCAAATAATTCTGAGGAGGGGCTGCTGGGTGAGGAAAAGTGGATGGTGGAGGCATGTGACTAAGAGAACCAGGCAGACGAAAAGAAGAGCCAGTGAAGGAGAAATAGAACTCAGGAACAGATTTGCAGGGTTGGAAAATGAAGAGGGGGCATAGCAGGTGATCGCTGAAGGAGACAGGGCAAGGAACAAGAGAAGAGGAGCTAGTCCTGCAGAAGGAGGGGAGGAGTCAATGGAGGCAACACCAAATATGAGCCGCAGGAGGATTGCAAGGGTCAATAGGAATCGAGGGGACTCGCGGCCAGTGGGAGCAGGGGATGGACCGGAAAATCACACTGGCACCAGAAAAAGGCAGGTCTACGTGATTGGAGACTCCTTCTTACTGAGAAGAATAGACGGGCCTGCCACTAGAGCTGATCGGGAAAACAGAAGGGTGTGCTGTCTGCCGGGTGCTAAGATACGAGATGTGGACCTGAGGCTAAAAAGGATCCTAGCGGGAGCGGGAAAGAATCCGTTGATTGTCCTTCATGTGGGAACGAATGATACGGCTAGTTACTCGCTGGACTGTATCAAGGAGGACTATGCCAGCTTGGGGAAGACGCTCAAGGAAATCGAGGCCCAGGTGATCTTCGGTGGGATTCTGCCGGTTCCTAGAGCAGGGCGACAAAGCGGTGACAAGATTATAGCAATTAACAGATGGTTCGGGCAGTGGTGCTATAAGGAGGGCTTTGGGATGTACGGTCATTGGGAAGCATTTACGGACAGAGGACTGTTCTCTCGGGATGGACTTCACCTAAGTAAGGAGGGAAATAGACTTACTTCTAGGACGGAGGCTCTCCGACCTCATTAAGAGAGCTTTAAACTAGGAAGTTGGGGGAGATGGTTGGGAGATCTCCACGCCAGAATGTAACTGGGAGAGGGAGCTAAACAAAGTAAGAGGGGATACGGCCGTGGACAAAAGAATTGACATGAGGAGGAAGGGTAGTGTACATACCAGACTGACAGGTGATGCTGGTGGTACAATGTCTGTGCGTAACAGGGTAAAGAATGTCAGTGAAGCCAAATGCCAAAAATTTAAATGTCTGTACGCTAATGCGAGGAGCCTAGGTAACAAAATGGAGGAACTGGAGCTACTGGTGTAGGAAGTGAAACCAGATATTATAGGGATAACGGAAACGTGGTGGCATAGTAGTCGTGACTGGAGTACGGGTATTGAAGGCTATGTGCTGTTTAGGAAAGACAGAAATAAAGGCCAAGGTGGGGGAGTAGCGTTGTACGTCAATGACGAGGTGAACTGTAAAGAAATAAAAAGTGAGGGAATGGACGAGACGGAGTCTGTCTGGGCAAAGATCACGCTGGGAAAGAAAGCTACTAGAGCCTCCCCCGAGATAGTGCTTGGGGTGTGCTACAGACCGCCGGGATCTGATTTGGATATGGATAAATAAGAAGATAAAGAGAACCTCTAAATAAATAATTGTTTTTAGTGAAGTTAACATCCTTAAATGGCAATCCAGCCTCGTTGTAGTACAGTTTCTTCAACTACTTGTGGTGTGAAGAGACATCTCCAAAATCCGCTCTATCACATCGCCAGAAAGAAGATGCTACGGCTATTCCCATATTAATTACTCATCCCTAGTCTCCCCTTGGTGCCATTCGAGTATATTAATTCACCTCGGGACTTGTTGACAGTTCCCAGATCACACACATTCCCTTGGTGTTTACTTCACTAAAAATTTAAGAGGTCTCTATCCATATCCAATCAGATCCCGGCGTCTGGTAGACACCCCAAGCACTTATTTCAGAGAAAATTAGTCAGGGAAGTGGATTGGACTGCAGAACTTGTGGATCTAAATGCGGAGGAGGCCTGGATTACTTTAAGTCTAAGCTGCAGAAACTATCGGAAGCCTGCATCCCAAGAAAGGGAAAAAAACCATAGCAGGAGTTGTAGACCAAGCTGGATGAGCAAGCATCTCAGAGAGGTGATTAAGAAAAAGCAGAAAGCCTACAAGGAGTGGAAGAAAGGTGGGATTAGCAAGGGAAGCTACCTTAGTGAGGTCAGACATGTAGGGATAAAGTGAGGAAGGCTAAAAGCCATGTAGAGTTGAACATTGCAAAGGGAATTAAACCAATAGTAAAAGGTTCTATAGCCACATAAATAAGAAGAAAACAAAGAAAGAAGAAGTGGGACCGCTATACACTGAGGATGGAATGGAGCTTAAGGATAACCTAGGCATGGCCAATATCTAATAAGTACTTTGCCTCAGTCTTTAATAAGGCTAATGAGGAGCTTAGGATGATGGAAGGATGTTAAACGGGAATGAGGATATGGAGGTAGATATTACCACATCTGAGTAGAAGTCAAACTTGAACAGCTTAATGGGACAAAATCGGAGGGCCCGGACAATCTCCATCCAAGAATATTAAAGGAACTGGCGCATGAAATTGCAAGCCCGTTAGCGAGAATTTTAATGAATCGGTAAACTCAGGGGTTGTACCGTACGACTGGAGAATTGCTAACGTAGTTCCCATCTTCAAGAAAGGGAAAAAAAGTGATCCGAGTAACTATAAGCCTGTTAGTTTGACGTCTCTGTAGTATGTAAGGTCTTGGAAAAAATATTGAAGGAGAAAGTAGTTAAGGACATTGAGGTCAATGGTAATTGGGACAAATTACAACATGGTTTTACTAGAGGTAGATCGTGCCAAACCAACCTGATCTCCTTCTTCGAGAAGGTGACGGATTATTTAGACAAAGGAAATGCGGTAGATTAATTTACCTCGATTTCAGTAAGGCATTTGACACGGTTCCACATGGGGATTGTTAGTTAAATTGGAAAAGATGGGGACTGAATATGAAAAATTGAAAAAGGTGGATTAGGAATTGTTAAAGGGAGACTCCAACGGGTCGTACTGAAGGGTGAACTGTCAGGCTGGAAGGAGGTTACTAGTGGAGTTCCTCAAAGGATCGGTTTGGGACCAATCTTATTTAACCTTTTTATTACTGACCTTGGCACAAAGAGCGGGAATGTGCTAATAAAGTTTGCGGATGACACAAGCTGGGGGTATTGCTAACACAGAGAAGGACCGGGATACCATACAGGAAGATCTGGATGACCTTGTAAACTGGAGTAATAGTAATAGGATGAAATTTAATAGTGAAAAGTGCAAGGTCATGCACTTAGGGATTAATAATAAGAAATTTTAGATATACATTGGGGACGCATCAGTTGGAAACAACAGAGGAGAGAGAGAAGGACCTTGGGGTATTGGTTGATCGCAGGATGACTATGAGCCGCCAATGCGATATGGCCGTTAAAAAAGCAATGCGGTTTTAGGATGCATCAAGTGTTTCTCTCCTGGAGTAACAGCTGAACTCTAAACTGTCTACCTTACCTGCGTTGAACCCTCACCTTGATACTGTGGTGCCGCTTCTGTTCTCCACGTTTTTAATATATTCACTGTGTACAGTCGCGACGCTACGAGACCAGGATAACTCCTTATGAACTCAGTATCTTCTTCTTTTAGTCCTGGCTAAGGGCTCCGTGTGTATAGTGCTTTCTCTATATAAAATGAAATCGTGAATAATTAGGGTGGAGTGGAAGAATTATTTAAAACTTAGAAGCTAATGTTATGACACAAAGCTACGCTGGGGTATCAACGTACACATGGAATTCAAACTTGAAATTAAACTAAGGTTCTAAAACCGGTTAGAGGAGTGAAGTTCTGGAACAGCCTTCCGAGGGGAGTAGTGGGGGCAAAAGACATATCTGGCTTTAAGACTAGGCTTGATAAGTTTATGGAAGGGATGATACGATAGGCTAGTCTAATTTGGGCAATTGTTCTTGGATTATCAGCAGATAGGTCTGCTCAGTGGTCTGCGATGGGATGTTGGATGGGATGGGATCAGAGTTACTGCAGAGAATTCTTTCTTGACTGCTGGCTGGGGAGCCTTGCCCACGTGCTCAGGGTTTAGCCGATTGCCATATTTGGGGTCGGGAAGGAATTTTCCTCCAGGGTGGATTGGCAGAGGCTCTGGAGGTTTTTCGACTTCCCCTGCAGGGTGGGTCGCTTGCTGGTGGATTCTCTGCAGCTTGAGGTCTTCAAACCACAATTTGAAGACTTCTATAAAAACCCCTAACCTACGTCCGAGTTATTGAAGTGGATGGGTAGGCTTCTGTGGCCTGCTTTGTGCAGAAGGTCAGACTAGATGATCATATTGGTCCCTTCTGACCTATGAGTCTATGAGAAGTCCGCTTCTTAAAAGCTTGTAATTTGCTTGCTGGGCATAGATTCCAGCCAAGTGGCTATTCTCCAGTCCATATGCCCTCCTAAAAAGCGAGGACCAAATTCTCTACTGTAAAATGGCAGAGCCTCCATTAGTATTATTTCTAGTGTGGGAGTGCCTGAAGGTCCTATTGTGCTTGCCATTGAACAGACCCATCATCTGAGACGGTTCCTACCCTAACGAGGAGGAAGGGAACAGAGGCCCACAGACGTTACTGCTCAAGTTCACGCACGGGGCCACATCCACGGTCCCTCTCTGAAGTCAAATATCTACTGATTTACAGCAGCACAGATTTTTGCCCTTGCTTGTCTCCAAAATCCCCTAATGAATCAGAGCAAAGTGAGGAGGAGGAAGAGGAAATCCCTCCTGTCCAAGCTGAGAGTCAAATAAATATAGTTGAAAGAGCTTGTGCATGTCTCCTGACAAGCTCCCCACACCCTTAAAAAACAAAAACTGGCAAGCTGTTTTTCATTAGGTAACTAAAGCACAGCGACATCCTGAAATGACAGAGAATGTCTGTCCTGCTTACTTTCTGGACAAGGAAAATCATATGCTAGCTCAAATTGATAGACACGGAGTTGCGATATGAAAAAGCCTGTGGGAAACAGGATTTGTTATTGAATTGTCTTTTTCCAGTGAAAGCTATACAAGATGAACGACACTCATCTTAGGACAAATAACTACAGTACACACGAGGCTAACGCATTTCAGAGTACCAAGCGAGAGGATGAAGTTGCTTCAAGTACATGGTGGAAAATGCATCTCCTGCTGCAGTGCAAGGATGGGTTTTGTCAGACAAAATGGGAGTCGAGCAACTTGCTTACCGTTCTGAAAAGATGGGTTCTTGTTAGAATACAGAAATGACTGCGAGATGGCAGTTTCTTCTCGACTTACTTAAAGGTACAGCTGAATAGGTGAAGATTTCACAATGCAGCGTGGCAGTTGCTATTAGTGTAGCTAATATGGTTTCCCATTTGATGTTGGAAGAGAACAATTTTTCCCTTTGTTATAACAGAAATAAACTGCAAAAAAAGGGAAAAAGAGAATGAAAACTTGAGATATTCATAAAGGAGAAAATTCTCAAGAAAGGATCAGTGACGGTATGAATAAGACGTGCCGCTTTCAGAGGCTGTAAAAACGTTCACCTACAAGTAAAGGTCTGGTCTGATCCAAAGCCAATTGGAACCTTTCAGTTGAGGTCAGCGGACTTTGGAGCAGGCCCATATTACTTGCTGAAGGTAGTGATAGCTCTTAACCTGGAAGGCCAGATTTTTCACAGGTGCGAGCCACTCCATCTCCCTCTGAAGCCACAGAAGAGTTACAGGTTGCAGCACTGCTAACCGTAAGTATTGAAAACTCATAAGTCAGCACACACAAAGCAGGAGTTTAGCTTAAAAATTGGCTGATTTTAAAAAATTACACAATGTGGGATACTTCTGGGGTTTGAGGCTGTTCACCACAACTATGAGAGCTAGAAACTTTTTTTAATTGAATTAAAGCTGAGGTTTTTGTGAAATAACAGGACTCCCAAGAGCTGGGGCCTTAAGAGAAGCCACAACTGTCACGAGACCTGCAATAAAAACATTGGTCTCGCAAGCTTCCCTGTGTGTCTCATCAGTGTATTTCAAGCTTGACTTGGAGGGAGGCACGTGTAAGCCAGAAGAATATCCAGACTCAAACCTCTGCACTTCTCTCATGAAACAGAGCTGTTGCCAGTTCCGATGGAGGCATTTTCTGCTGTGGACACGTGTCTATTTAGAACTAGACTGAGACACCCACCCACCCACCCCCTCTCGATCCTCCCTCCTTCAGGTAATCACAGCCATTAGTTGAAAAACTGCTAAGGGTTGGAAAACAGTTCCCATTGCAATTCCATGTTTTAAATGCTTGTAAAACATACATACCTGATGAGCTGAATAGTTCCATGCATGAGCTCTGCCCAAATGTTTCGGGGGGATTTTTTTTTTTTCTTTTTTGGCAGGGGGCGGTGTTTGAGCAACTTATTCAGCCTGTTTTTTTCCAGTTCTGAGCGTGAACAAAACGTATCCTTATTCTCACTGTAAAAATTCTAACCCCCTCCTTTAAAAAACAATGCAACAGCTAAAACTGTGGACCGTGCCGCAGTGAGAGCTATTAGCCTACCGAACAATTGCCCCGAATGGGAATGATAGAAGCCCCACTGGGACTCTTAAAACTATGCTAGATAAAACCCAAAGCAATGTGCTATAATTGCATTGGAGGGGAATGGACCAATCATCTTACAAAACACTTACTTACCTTTTACAAGTTCATGTTGTCTGTTGCCTGCTAGTGACTCTATATAAAAGGTGACAAAAGCAGAACACAGATTTTTTTTCATACACATAAAAGGACAACTGTGTGTAAAAAGCTTTTTACCCTGCACCTCCTGTATTTCTTAACTTGATCTACAAGTGTCCCCGACGGGCCTCCAGAACAGGCTTGTGGGAACGTCAGAAATTAGATTCACATCGCTAGTATCAGAGTGAGTGAAAAAAATAACTGTAAAAATGTCATCGGCATCTTTTCTAAGACAGGTTCTTCACGATTTGGAAGCATTTAGACAGGTACCCCTGCGGATATCGCCCAGGGACTGGCCATCAATGGCCCTGCTGCTTCTCCCAATCCCTTTTTCTGCCCTCTCTTTTCCTTTCCATAAAAGTAACATTGTACCTGTTTTGCACAACTGAGCCACCTGACCCCCGAAGAAACCGAGAAGTCTATGTGGGAGTGCCATGCTCTGGTGACTGGCGTTGGCATTTCCTGAGCTGGTGTGTGTCAACACTGGCATGTATGATGCTGCCTCTGGGAACCCATTGTAAGAGACTTAACGTGCTAGGAGCATATGTGATTTAGTGGCCGGGGGCGGGGGGGGCACGCCAGGGGAGATGTGTGTGTATATGAGACCCTGTACCTTTTGTTATGGGGCTTACACACAGAACCATGCTCATTCCTTGGCCTCAGACTAGAACTTAACTTCTCTCTTCAGGTTCTGTTCTGGAGCAACCAGCGAGTTGCCCCCTCTGTAGGTTTGGTGGTGGTGGTCTTCCCGCTCTGTGTGCTGCTGTGAGATATCCTACCAGAGTTAGACCCTTAGACAGAGGGCTGCGGTCTCTGGTCTGCTAGAGTCACATTGTGCTCTGGGAACTCTCCGCTGCCTCCCGCGCTAGCTGTCCCTCCTACACCTGGCATGAAGGAGCCTGTCAAAGTATCCCAGGGCCTTGAACTGCTGTACCTGATTCTCCACAGGTGTAAAGTTGTTTACAGAAGCTAGAGTAGGACCCCCACTTGCCTGCTGCTGAGGATCAGGGAGCTGCAATTGGCTCCCGGTGGCTGCTATTCTCTAGCCAAGCATTGCTCAGACATAGTGGACGGCTGGAGCTGTAACATGTTCAGTGTGTGAGCCCATGCGTCGTACGCTGTCTGGTTACGATAACAGATACGTACCGTGCTGGAACTGGCATGGCTAAGCTTATCGAAGCGAAACTTTAGATTGGACCTCGGAGAGTTTCTGCTCTTTATATCTGTCAAGAAACAAACAAAAAATCAATAAACCAATGTTTGTTTAAGCTGTAATCTTGACTGCACCTAGACCAGCCCGACCAGCCAGTTACTTGAATGGCTTCCCATTGATTTTATCAATTATTCCATTTTTTCTGAAGGTTTTGCAAAACTTCCTTTTTAAATAAGATCTTGAATGGTGTAAATTGATGCTTAATTATATCACATAATATTTTTGAGAGAAATGTCACCGAAAAGACTAATAAATGACCGATCTAGGAAATGCACGGCACGGGTTTCAGTTTGCTAAGAGGACAAATATGAAATACAAATTTTAAACACAGAGAATGGCTGTTTTAACATTGACAGAGGTAACTGGGAAGAACAAGATGGAGGAGGGCGTGTGATAGGCACATGGGTAGAGCTAAAGTTTCCCTCAGATTTTCCACTTCATCCTCCTTTTACAGCCGTTCCCTGTTACCAGTTACTAATTTGTGAAGGATTAAACTGAGATGGCTGTTTGTTTAGCCAAGAGCTAATATTCTTAACTCATAACTTCCCATTATGCATTTTGCACTGGTATCATTTCCTCCCCCACTCTTTAAGGGGAATGGAATTTAAAACAGTGGTAGGTATATGTGTGAGGAGAATATGTCGCTGAAGTCCCGAACTCTTTGTTTGCACACACAAAACCTTCCAGAACAGAATGGTATTATTGTCATTATTTTAATGTATTAACAAAGGTTCCCATTTTGTCACCCTTATTGTGAGTAGTGCCTTATTTTTGCTAACGGTTCTATTGAAATGAATGGAACTAGTGGCAGAGTGAGCTTCAGCTCGACATAAGCCTAACAGAATCATGCCCAAAGGAAACGTCTTAGTTACTGGTTATGTTCTGAATCGCAGCATATTCCATGGGGCCAGTGATCTCATATGTAGGTTTCCAAGACTACTCCAGTTGCCAGTCCATTGGGAAGGAAACAAACCAACAACAAACACCGATACGCTTTAGTTATAAGAGAGAAATAAATTCCCTGTGCAGAATATAAACGTAAAAAATACAAAGTCTGCTACATGGATACTATGCTGACCGGGACGTGTCTGCAAGATACGTTTCAAGCCAAAATTTTAGGAAGAAGTTAGCATTTCATTGACTTTCCGAGGCTGCTTCTGCACAGGCCAACGAGGGTATGCCTACACTTCAGGTGGCAGGGAGCGTGGGCTCGTATGCTAAAAACGGCCATATGGACATTGCAACTTGGGCTCTCAAACCTAAGGGAATAGATGGGTTTGAGAGCCCGTTCCACAATGTCCACGCTGCTGTTTTTAGCACGCTAGCTCAATCCCCGCTAGTGTGACTCTACCTGGGCTGGGAGGAGCTCTCCCACCTGCAGCGGAGACATAGCCTGAAAGTGTAATATGATTGATTGCTGATAGCACCGTCAGGCTTCTATGGGTCAGAATGAGTCATTCTGTCTAGTTTTTAAGGGACTGATTCAAAGCCCATTGGAGCCAATGGGACTTGAGCACAAGTCGAAATTCGTTACTGCATATATACACACATATATATAGGATTACATATGTGTTTACAGTCAAGCACTTGGTAAAGTGCATCTGCTGAAGTGCGGGGGGGGGGGGCCTGAAAAGACAACCATAAAAAGATGCCCATTGACTTCAACAGATTTTGGTTTGGGCGTCCTGGGCCCCAGTCTGCAATCCTTAGTCATGCTGAGAGTGTCAAGCTCGCTGTCTCCATTTATTGACTTCAATGGGACTATTTTCTAATGTGAATAAGGGTTGCCAAATCAAGCCCTAAGGAAGGGTCCAATTCTGCAACCCTCACACACCAAGTAATACTTATTCACATGAATTGGCCCATTGATTTCAGTTGGGTTTTCGTAGGAGCAGGCGTTGAAGAATAAGACTCTCACTAACAGTGACTGGCAATAAAATATTCACTGGAAATTAATGGCTGCGTGGGGGGAGAGCAGCTGAAGTAATTTGGCTCATTGTTTTGTGGGTTCTGTTTCAATGTACTGCCAGGAGCGCTATCGCACAGCTCAGACTAGGGCAGATTTTTCTTCACAGAAGATAATTTCCCAGTGCTGTCGGGGCCCTGGAAAACAAAAGGCAATAGATGCTGGGGAGACCGGTGGCCGCCTTTGCTGGGTTTCAAAAGAATGGGCAGGCCCGTGCCAATCTGTTCCTCCATGCCAGTGCTGAATGGATTGTGGTGTTTCTAGGGGGGTCCAATGGCAACCTGTTTGCCATCTCCTCTGGGACAATTTCTATCCAGAGACCAAAAAAAACCCAAAACAAACCCTACTGAAACATCCTCCACTACACACACACCTCTCTCTGGAGAGAGGATCAGAGAACAAACACCACCTGATGGATGTATAGTTGTGTTGCTTAATGCACTTCAGGTGCTCAGGCACTATGGTGAAAGGGCAGCATAAGAACCTTATTAGAAGAAGACTAAAGTGGAGCCAGATAGTTGGGTTTAGTTCCATGGGAGGTGCTTAGTGAATTGACCTTCCTAGAGAGACATTTGTACATTAGCCCAACAGATACAAGTGTCTGTCCCATTCACGCACTGCCACCCCATCCTACACACCTGTGGGACTCCTGCTCATGATCACCGGTGTAGCGGCAGCTGCCATGCTTGGATTCTCGTTGCTGGGAGAAGAGCCGTAGACAAACACGTCCTGTTTGAAAGGCGAAGCTGTGGATGGCTGGCTGCCCTGTAGCCAGAGATTGAGCAAAGACCTTTTTATGGAGAACTTTCGTCAGTGGCGTTCTATTTCTATTGCACTGCATCTCTGCTCAGCAGAGGCTCTGGTCTGAGAGCCCAGGTGAGAAGAGCAAGGTTCTTGGGAAAGGTGGTGTTGATGGGGCAAAGCCTGCTGGAGCTTAGACTTGCACAGCAATGTCTCCACAGGCTGCAATAAGGACTTTTGAACATCATAGATTCAATTCCCCTTTTGTATATGTGTATCAAGTGTGAATTCAGTTGGGGAGAGGCCAAATCAATGCAAGTGAGATCAAATTCAGGCCTAATCCTGCCGCCTGAATTCCTTTGAGTAGTCCCACTAACCTCAACGTCAGGAACGGCTGTAGGATTTGTTTTGTTTTTAATCAGTCTAATGCAGGGGTGGCCAACCTGTGGCTTCGGTGCCACATGCGGCTATTCAGAAGTTATGTGCCTCCTTGTATAGGCACCCGGGGCTGGAGCTACAGGCGCCAACTTTCCAATGTGCCGGGGCGGGGAAGGAGAGTGCTCACTGCTCAACCCCGGGCTCTGCCACAGACCCTGCCCTCATCCCAACCCGCCCCCTCCCCTGAGCCTGCCGTGCCCTCGCTCCTCCCTCCCAGAGCCTCCTGCACGCCATGAAACAGCTGACTGTGAAATGCAGAGAGGGAGCAGGAGGCGCTGATTGGTGAGACTGCCGGTGGGAGGGAGGCGGGGGGGGGAGGAGTTGATGTGGGGGTTGCCGACACATTACTGTGGCTCTTTGGCGATGTACATTGGCTAAATTCTGGCTCCTTCTCAGGCTCAGGTTTGCCACCCCTGGTCTAATCAATGGAATCTTGTAAGCTCCTTTGAAAACGGAACAGCTGAGTCATATGACAGAACACAGACTGTTACCATCACGCAGCCACTGATGCTGCCTCATCATCGCAGCAAGGCCTCTAGGACTGGGAACATGCGGGAATGATCTGAGTGAGGAAACTCAGATCATTATATTCTTGGCCCTGCCACAAGTTCACCATGTGACATCTGAAAAATCAGTTCCCTCCCCGGTGCCTCAGTTCCCCCATCAATAACATGAAGGGAATGATACTTCTAGGCACTTAGCTATCGGGGTGATGAGTACAATGTAAATACGAAGGGGGAGAGAAGAGCCACAGCTATAGCTTGATTTCCACTGTAAATGTCATTACCGGCAGGATTTCTAGTTCTAGCTGCACCCTGCAATCAGCTGAAGTGCATGCTGCCAGGGTTCACTATCCCAGTGCCCAAACTAGCTACATTCAGTCTACCCAGGTGTGTCTACATTAGCAGCAGTCACATCCCATGACAGCAGTGTAGACAAACCCTTAGTTGTGCCTCATCGTTTGACTGCACTGGTGACCAGCGGACTCTATCCTGAAGTTAGGGTGAGAACCGCTATAGAATTTTTAGTTAATTGAGATAATGGAAACTCAGTGATGGCTAAAGATAAATAAAAGCCCTGCAGTAAGATCCATGACATGAGGCTGCTTAGATAAACGTACAACTATGTATAACTATTATGGGTCTAATTCTGAACGTACACCAGTGTAAATCAGGTGAACTCAGTTGGAGTCAATGAACTTAGACAAGCGTAAGGAGGATCGGAAGCAGGCCCTACTGCATACAAGCGTGGTGGTATTTCAATGCCTACCATGCTGTCGTATTCTTCCAAGGTTTCGCTCTCCCCTGCCGTGCTACCGAAGCTGCTGGTACTCGATGAAGAGCGTGAGATGTTTGATCTTCCATTCTCTTTCAATTTAATAAATGGCCTAGCAAGCAAACAAGAAGAAAACGGATGATTACAGCACAGACAGCTTCATGCTTAAGGCTAGTGGGAGATGTTTATCCTTGATTCAATTCCTTGACTGCAATGGAATTACAGCAGGGATTAGTTTGGCCTGGAGTTTTTAAATCTATACATAATCATTAAAAAAAACAACCATGAAGTTAAGTGACTGGTGTATAAGACTAACAGAAACAAATGGCCCATGTTAATTCCCTAAATGCTAACCAGAACACTACATATTTCTATTGATTTCTCTTCTGTTTTCCACAGATTCCCACTAGCCTCACCTTTTAGATATTCTGCAGTAACAGTCCTGTACAATGCTTTTATTGCAATGCTGTGGTGTTTTAGACAATATCTGCAAAATACTGGTTGTTGGTTATTTTTTTGGAAGAGTTCATGAGAGAATTATAGGTATTTTCACACAAGCAAGGGAGATGCCTGCTTTTGTTGTTTTTTCCTCAATAGCAAATCTTATTTAAAGAAAGATACAATGGTAGGTTTGCTATAAGTGAGTCATATAACTTAACTTTCCTCTCGTTTGGTTGTCTGTAGGCCCCTTACTGAACTGCATTGGTATGAACTCCAGCATTAAGGAGAAATATGCTGCACCAACTCCAGCTTTTTCTCTTTACCTTTCTTTGTTGGGGCATATTTCAGGAGAGCTAGGGTTAGATGAGGTTTCTGATTTCATGTCTTGAGAAGAATGTCCCCCGTCTGGTGTCTTCTGTGTTCCTGAGACACTGTCACTGAGGGGCAAAGAACAGATTGGGCAAATTATACAAGAGACAAGAAACAATTGGCCAAATTCTGCTCCCTATTAGACAACGTAAATCCATCAGAGCACCAATTGCTGACTCAGGACCAGTGCCTGACATGAAACCCACTTATAAGGGATCCTGGCACCTGTCTTGTGGCAGTGGAGATGTTTGCTGTCTTGCCTAGAAAAGGACAACAGTATGCAAAATCTCTAGCACCAAACAATAGTTTCTATAGTGCTGGCCAAACCGATGCATGGTTTAGGTAGGTGGAGGAGTCTCCTCTTCAAACAAGGTGTCTGCTGGCAGGTGCCCCAGGTTACAACCCGTCAGGGGGAAGTTTGGATCATAACCTAAACTTTGGGTCTGGACCTTCTTTCTAGAATGGGCTGAATCAGCGTCTTAGATCCAAACCCTCTTGAACTTTGCACAAGTTCTGATCAAAATCTGGCCCACCTGAGTCTCTGTGCTCTATAGTACAGATAGAATCATATTAAAAAACCTGACTCTAGCTTTAATCAGGCCAACTCCATGCTTGGATTCATTCTATTCTAAGCCCATCTGTGTGCAGTGCTGGTCATATCACTCACTCTGACACACAGACCAGTGTCGATTTACAGCCTAAAAACCCTTTTTAAGCAAGAGCATTCATGTCACTTCCCCCTCATCTGGAATCACTTAAGCAAGTTTTTGTTTGTTTTATTTTTTTTTATTTTAACTTTTAGCCAAACTTTGGCATCGCATCTTTAATCAGATGAACAACAGTAACATCGCTTTTAGCGCTAGCAAGGTGTGGAGAATCATGGCGAAGGCAGGAAGCCCTTGTGATCTTAGGCCTTGTCTTGACTAGGAAAAAAGGGTCAGGGATGATGATGTGTTAGCCAACATCTGTTAGCTACCACAACTTCATCCATGACTTTGCCCCTCGTATAGGCAAAGAATAACACTTAGCTCGATGTGGTCAACCAATGAGGGGAGCCTAGGGTCAGCCTCAATCACCTAACATGAGTTAAAAAGTGTCTATGCTAAGGGAAAAGTCATGCTGGGGTTACATGATCACAAGCCTGTTCTTTTTTCCTAGTCAAGACAAGGCTTCAGACAAAACAATTACTACTGCTGCACTTTAGTGCTTACCATCTCGTCCTGCTTTCCGATTGGCTTTCTGATCCAGTGTGTAGGCGGGGGAACAACCCCGACCGTCGCTTAATAGGACTCCTTGACTGGTTCTTGGCTGTTGCTGCGGCTACGGGAGGCTGAAAAACAAAATGTCCCAATTTCAAATAAAACAAAAATATTCCTCTCCAGGATCTTCCTCTGGCCATAGCCAAGATGGAAATTACTCCAGACACTTATTTTCAGTTGTGCATTTTTCCCTCAGCGTGAAGATCTACAACATATTTCACGCCATTTCCAAACCGGATTAAAACATCTGGGAAGACAATCTGAAAGTTATAATTCCCCCAAAGACAATGGAATGAACTTCGGTCCAAAACAAGCAAAGCATTTCAATCTGCCACACAGATCTCGGCCTTATCCTTCTTACGCACAACTGGCTAGAAAATTGCCACATGATGTCTTACACCAGCCTTGCAAACCAAGTTCACATTCATTCACACACCTTTTCTAGGAATATTTCTGCCTACAGAGTTTTAGGGAGACGTATAGTTTGGATAACCAAAGATTGTAAGAGGACAGGATAGCCCAAGGATAAAGGATTTGAAGCATATAGAAGGGAGAAGAGTTGTTTAGGGTCATTCAAGGGAGTATAACAAAGACTAATCAGATGACAAGAAAAGGAAAATTAGGTCTGAATAAGGAGAAAAAAATCCTAATGTCCAGACCGACAAAGATATTTAGGCATCTAACTGCATAGAGAGTTGCCTGGGAGGTTTACTAAAGCACCTGTGTGAGTTAGGCACCTAATTCCCACTGATTGTCGGTACACTGTCAATGGGAGTTAGGCACCTAACATTTGTAAATCTGCACCAATAGCTATAAGCTTTTGAAAGAGTCTCCCCAAGACAGTGGTGGAAGCCCTGTCACTTGAGATATTTAAACCTGAAATGATTACAACACTAGGCAATATACATATGATTGTGGCATCACCTACAAGCCCTGACAGAGACCAGAATCCCAGCGTACCAGGCGCTACACAATCATATATTAAGTAATAGTCCCTGTTCCGAGGCATTTACAATCTCATTAGACAAGATGGACAAAGGGTGGGACTGGCAGGATAAACAAGGGCACAGAGCGGTGAAGTGACTTGTCCAAGGTCACACAGTAGGTTAGTGGCAGAGTTAGGAACAGTCCCCCAGGGCTCTTGTCACCCGATCCAGGCTTTATCCACACTACAGCATACTTCCATATACTGCAGGGAACAGTACTGTGCAGGAAAGAAAGGCTAGACTAGACAGGGGTAGGCAATCTATGGCACGTGTGCCAAAGGCAGCACGCGAGCTGGTTTTCAGTGGCACTCACTGCACGGGTCCTGGCTACTGGTCCAGGAGGCTCTGCATTTTAATATATTTTAAGTGAATCTTCTTAAACATTTTAAAAACCTTATTTACTTTACATAGAACAATAGTTTACTTATATATTATAGACTTATAGAAAGACCTTCTAAAAACATTAGAATGTATTACTGGCACACAAAACCTTAAATTAGAGTGAATAGAGAAAGACTCGGCACATCATTTCTGACAGATTGCCGACCCCTGGACTAGACAGTCCAATATGTCTTTTCTCACCGCTTGCGCCTCTGATCTCTCGAGAGTGACTGTGTCTCATCAGATGTGCTGTACTCACTGAGAAAGTGGTCTTTGTTATTTCACCACTGTTGTGGGTGATTCCTCCACTCAGGCTCCCTGGAATCCCTCCACTGTGATGTTTCTTCTGACTCCCCACCATGGTTTCCATTGAATGGCTGCGGACTCGAATGGCTCTCTGTAGACAAGTGAACAGGAACAGAGAACAATCCCTTGCTATTAGACCAGATTATCATTTCCTTGCACTAACTACCCCTTTGCATCTCCACGGGATGTTGTCAGAGTTTAGAAAATCAGAGTCAGTAGCTTGTGAAACCCAGAGTTGAATTTGTGAACAAAGAGATCCACTCCGAGAACCTGACTCTTATCCTAGGATGAAGCAGCAATACCACCACGTGACCTTCAAGTGCAATTAAATTCACCAGCATATATCGAATGTCGACAGCTGAGTTCATGCAATGAACGGCTCACAAAGGATTAAAATTCGCAAGGTGTCTGCATCATCTAAGTCCTCAAAACAGAACGTAGGTGGGTCATGGATCTCATCTGGCTCTCATGAATCACCCAAAATGTCATAAAGGCCCCTCTGCACCCACAACCAACCAAAGAAATCCTTCAGGAAATGGATCGTCACTGTCACTTTCGCCCACAAGCCAAGTTCTACTAGACAACAAGAAAAGGACAAGCAAGTTCATTAACTAGTCTTTTCTCATGTATGCCAGTGTTTCTCAACCGGTGGGGCACAACCAGCAATCGGGAGAGCAGCAAGTCATTGAGAATTGTCTTACACTGTAGAGTAAAGAAATTTTCCCTCCCCCACTTCAAATAGTCTCTGTCACCCTCTCAAAACACACCCACCAAATTACATGGAACAGGGTCACTGGTATGTTTATTTACTCGACCTTTTATAATAAATTTCAGAGGGTCGCAGACCATTTGACTGAGGACTTGCTGACCTGAAAAAATTGGAAACACTAATATTTGTTGCACCACAGTTAGCTACCTAGCACGCAGTAGAGGACACCTATATGGCAAACTATATGGCAAACATGACATATGTTTTCCTCTTACTGTCTTCATGAGTTTTATGCACACGGTTTATGGACTGAGGACACATCATTGTTTATCCCATGTCGCTGACAGGTAAGCACTGGTAGTGAGTGGGAGAGCCAGAAGTTAAACCTGAGTGTCATGGCTGATTGATAGTCTCCTGGCAGGGAAAGAACCCAGAAATCCTGCTTCAACCATTAGACCACATTCCCCCTGAGAACCCTCAATAGAAACAATGACTTCTAGGAGTTGGACACTGAAGTATCTCTGGAATTCCCACTAGGTGTGTATCTGCATCCTTAACAGTTGTAAATACCATTAAAAAAGCAGCCCTTGGGCCTCAGTGAAAAGGAAATATTACGATATGTGCCACTCTCTGCCGATTACTTTGATCTAGAAATACTGTAACCCCAGGGTGCTGTGCACCCAGTCACAACAGCTAATGCTAGAGTACTAAACTGGCTGATGTGACTTTGTTTTTTAAACCAGTAGGTGTCAGCTCAGCCTAAAGAAATGACGGTGACAGTACATTCCCAAGACAAGTTAACCCCGTATCCCCTCCTGCAAGCAAAATCAAGACAAAACAGAAATCCATAATTGGTTTATTATGATTGATGTGTGTATATATTAGCAATACTTGAAAATCAAATTAATTGTTGTAACTGACCGGTATCTTCACTATCCATAACTAATGTTCTCCATGTGCAGTATATTCAGATAAAGTGCTTTCTCGGTTCATGTATTGTATTGGCTCACTCAGCTTTCCCTGTCAACCAAATGTTAGCATTTCTTCCTGGCATTTATTTAGGGGGTCATAAATATTAAGGCCTGGACCTTGCAAAGACTTACACATACACAAACTTAGCTTTGTGAGTTGTCCCGCTGACTTCTGTGGGATGACTCGCTTTAAATAAAGTTAAGCATATGGTTAATACTCTGCAGGATTGGGGCCGGAAAAAAACAAAATCTGTTGACATAGCCTGTTCTTCTCTGAATTGGTGCTGGATTGCCATGCCTAATTCTCTGTGCATCAGGTTGAAAACGAGCCCACTTCATCTCAGCTACTAATGAATATTTATAACCCACAATTCCTAGAAATAAACGTTACACTTTAAAATCCGAAGTCTGCCTGGCGCATTTCTCACACTTGTGACTTTTAATTCTAACAGGACAGCACCCTATGGTCGACCTTGCACTCATGCTGCTTGGTTTGTACTGAAACCGGAGGTGTCCCGCAGTGATCTGGGCCTTCAAGCAAGGTTCCAGTTCCAGCTCTGCCTTCCTCTCTGCTTCTGAGCCCACCCCAGGGCCCCCTGGGCGAGGACAAGGACATGAAAGCCAACCAGCGTGAAGTCAGAGCAGGACAGAAGAGCAGGCTGGTGGATGGCTCCCCAGTGAGAAGGTGAGCAGTCTCTGGAAAAACCTGCGCTGGGTTCGCAGGTGAGAGGGAGCAGGAAAGGTGCCTGTGACAAGGCTGGGAAAAGCAGCCTCGAAGGCGGGCTGGCAGGAGATCCCCAGTAGGGAGTAGCTCCTGGGCGTGGTGAGTGATGTGAACTGTTGGGGTGGGAGCAGCTGCTTCTCTACATGGACCCAAAAACTGGAGACTCGGGGAGAGGGACACACCAAAGATATTTACACCTAACTCCCATGGATTTCAATAGGAGTTAGCCATGTAAATGCTTTTCCAGATTTGGGTCCAACCTCCTTTACGCCTCAGCTACGCTGCCTGGTCGTGAAGAGCTGAAACCACTGCCAGCAAAGGAATGGTTTGAAATTCTGAGGCGTATGTGAAAGGATTAATTTGTTTTAGCCAGGAAGGAGAGGACATTGGCTTTGTAGGGAGAGGCTAAAAGCACCCAGACACCTAATCACTGAAGCCACCAAACTGAGGCAGCCGCAGCACCTGATGAGCAGTCGGAAAGCAGGCCTGGCATAGGAGGCAAATAGAAATGTCATTTCTTTCCACCCTCCCTTCTCCCCCCAAACCACTTTATTTACCATTTCTTCTCTCATTTTATATTTACACTGGAAACACGCTGTGAAGGACATAAGCTATCAGACAGATCTGCCGTGCTCTCAAAGATAACAAGGCAAACGCAAAATTACTCTGGCAGCTGAATTCACCACATTCACTGGGAGACTGTGAAATGCCCAAAGAGCAATTCAGTCCACTTTCTTATAGGCAAAAATCTCATGTAACATGAATCTCTCAAAATCTCTTGAAACAAATGTTGTGTCTAACAAATGTGTGGTTTTAGTGATGTTCTGAATAACTTGTAGTGGGTCTACTGTAAAGTACTGCTGATTTTGTTTTGGAGAGTGACTCTAACAGAAATATTGAGTGAGCAGATGTTCTGATTTTATAGGGACAGTCCCGATTTTCAGGGCTTTTTCTTATATAGGTACAGTGACGGCAAGGCAGGCACACAGAGACATGGCTAGTGCCACTTTTGTGAGCCCACTCATAATCTGCACAGACTCTTCTAACTCCAAATCTGAATAGTGTGTGTGACAGATATTGCCTCCGCATGCAGTATCTTCGGGGTCCATTGCTTTAAACAAGTGGTTTAAGTATGACTGTGTTCTGCTCCATGAGGGAGGGCTACCACAGCTCCTCCAGGAGCTCAAAACAGTGAGTGGTGATTAAGGGAGACCAGCCAGGCTGTAAACTCCTCCCCACCCCGACACATACCATCACCTGGAAAGACTTACATATACTGGTGGTTCAGACTGGACTCTCCAGAGACCAACTAAGAAAAGACTTTTGGATAAACAGCCTGAGTTTAACCTGACTTAGGGCCTTCTTTCTGATCCAGCCAACAGACAGGACCTGCTGTCCAAGAGACAGCCCCAATCCTTGCACCTGCCAGAGCTCGGGGATGGAGTTGCGGTAACCTCTGGTAAGCTGTATAGCATGTGTGTAGCTTCTTTTATTGTTATTAATATGTGTTCTCTGTAATGCTTTTACCTTAAGAACAAATGCGCTTGCTTAGAAAGAGCTGCGTGGGAACTCAAAACAGTTGGCAATTAACACTCTTCATAATCTCTGGAGAGGAAGCTGAGATGGTGGCCTTTTAGGCAGTCTAGCTTTCTGAGGATATCACAATGCAGGCAGGGAACTGTGAAGCCTGGAAAAAACCCAGTCAGGAGGGAGGGAGATGTGGGGGTCTGAAGAATCGGGATCCTGGAGTGGGTGCCTTTGATGGACTCCCAAGGGAGAATACAGGTGCAGTTGTCTTGGAATTCTGAACTATGGTATTCTGTAGTGCTTCTGATGTGTTTTACTGCTTGTGAACAATGTCACAATGCTCGGTTTGGAGTAGCCCTGGGTTTCTTGACACTGTCTGCATCAGCTCTTCTTAAACTCAGTTGTTATTCTTCTATCTTCCAGTCTACACTACAAACCTTCACTGGCACAGTATGTCAGCCAGGGTGTGATGAGGCGTGAGCCCTGACAGACATAGCTGTGCTGGCAAAAACCCCTAGTTTAGATGCAGTTGTACTGGCAAAACTGTGCTTTTGCTTGTAAATCTTATTTTCTCAGGGAGGCTGGAATAAACTATATCAACAAAAGCGCAGGTTTGCCAGCCTGAGCTGCCTCCACGCTAGCAGTGTTTTGCCGGAGTAGTGTACAGGTATAGCTGTACCAGTAACGCCTGACCTCATATTTACACATGCAAACACTTCCTGCCACACTTTCTTTTCTTTCACTATGGAGCCTGTCCAAGAGATACCGCTTTTATTAGGCAGCCTCCTTTCCTTAGGGACTTCCCCAAAGCACTGAGTACATTTCTGTTCCAGCATGATTAGGAATCCAGCTCTGCCCAGTAACTAATCCCTTGAGTGGTCACTCAGTGTTTCACTCTATTCTCTTCCCTCACTTTTCTTTAGACTTTTGCATTTTCTTCTTCTCCTTCCCCCTTTCTCCCCTTAGGTGTTTATACCAGACTCGTCACCGGGGTACCTAAAGCCCCTTTCCTGCTCTCTTCTCCAAATATACCCATCTATCATCTTGTGTCCTACATTAGAAACAGCAACTATCACCTATTAGTCCTGTTGTCAGGCCACCCGTTTACTTCACCAGCTCAGGAGTATCATCTTAGGAAGTGTCTCCTCTCTCAGCACAACGATCAGCTTCTGTGCAGAGACACAGCCCAGCGACACATGGCAATGCAGTGAAAGCGTTTGCTGACAAAAGCAGTCGCGGAGGTTGGAGAGCAGCCTGCGAGATGTCTCTTGCAGCTAATAAGGTCCCAAGGGGCATTTGTCACAGAAGTCTGAGCATTCACCCTGAGTACTACCCGCATGCTTTCAAGAAGGCATGAACAGTAATGGACAGTGCCAGGTGAAGGAATTATCAAATGCTCTGGAGGAGGGATTCCTTGATACAGGGCCTGATCCAGCAAAAACCTTAAGGATTCCCATTGAGTTATTTGTGTGTTTTGAGTTAAGCATGTTCTAAAAGTACTTTGCTGGACTGGGACCTTTTGCAAAAATCTCTTCTACCTGATCCCCAGATCTTGCTTTGAAGCCAAACCCCTTTTCCCAAAAGCCACTCTTGAGATCAGCTTGGGTTCTCTGATCTCATTACTCTGGAGCTCACTGGGCCGTAGCCCATACTATCTATAGCTGTAGGCAAGGTGCTTTTCTTTACCTTAAATGATTCCAAGAAACCTCCATGACCTCCATTCTCAAGCTTATCTTCCTCCGGCCCCAGCCCTAGCATTGCCTGTGTGTGCGTATGGAGCTCATCGTGGAGATTGTCCAGCAATGCAGCTCGTGTCCGGTCCTGTAAGAATAAAAAGGGATATAGTTGCTGTTGTGTGAATTGGTTTGACAGCCTCTCGGTGCAGAGGAACAAGGTAACATGGATGCAACAATGGCTCCGTGTGGTAGAAACAATCTTCTCAGTCCAGGACATTCAGGGAATCAGCATCTTATTGAAATAGCACGAGACTGTATCATGAATGTGACCACAAACTGCCTAGACAGCAAAATACTGCGGCGCCTCTTCCATTGGTTGCCTTGATGTGCTGACCCAGCTCAATAATAAAGTCTAGGTCAAACAGATTCCGGAGGACGTTCATAGACATTAATACAGTAGCACAGCAAGTAACCCCCCTGCCTTCCTGACAGAAGATGGAGGAATAGCTTCTATTGTCACCCAGACAATCTGGTCCAAATTGAGGCCCACGCTTCATTATGTCATGGCTGCAGAGCACTGAGGGACACACACTCAGTCATATAAAAAAGATGCAAGGAGGGGAGACAGACTGTGAACGTATGAGGCTTGTACCACATAGAGAGGTAAAAAGTTGGGGGGACGTGTTCCCATCATCCCCCACACCAGTGGTTTGCACCTATGCAGAGGGTCACTTTCAAAATTTCCCTTAATTAAGGAGGTATTAGGTAAGGGGTGAGGTTCTACGTCCCTAAGGAAAATTTTGACCTGGAAATTGCACTGGGGACATGGTAGCCCAGGAAGATGAATGGGTAAGAACTTCCTCCATTCATATACCAGTTGCTTCTAATCTTACTCTGTCTTTGTGACTGGCCCAAAAGAGAGGACAGTGGTGGGGGAGAGAGAGAGGGGAAGAGAGAAGAGAAAGAGAGAGAAAATATTTACTCTCCTTACCTCCAGCTTTGCAAACTTGTCAGATTTGCAGCAAGCATTTTCAGCATTGATGAGTTTGGTAAGCAGGAACTCCCTGAACTCTGTGTTCTAGAAAGGGATACATGAAGCAAGGTTGGTAAATCAAAACCAATACTCTTAGGTAGCTAAACTGTCCACAATCCTCCATACCGGCAAAAACATCTCAACACGTCACATCCTGGACACTTCAGCATTAGCGAGATGTTACAAATCCATTGCAAAGGTCCATCTTGCTTTATTTTTTTCTCCTGCATTTTATCAGAGACCTAACCAAATGAGCATTCCTTCCAACATCGGTGAAGACAAAGTGGGGAGGAGGTATCTAATAACAACAACACTTAACAGCCCCTCAGCCACAATTTCTTTAGGGAGTTCAAATGGAAGGGTCAGAACACCTTAGTCTCACCTGAAAGTAAACACCTTCAGCACTGCAGTGTGGCCTAGTGGATAGAGCACTGGGTTAGGCCTCAGAAGACATGGATGCTACTCCTGGCTCTGCCACTGGTCTCCTGAGTGACCTTGAGCAAGTCACTTTAATCTCTTTGTGCCTCAGTTTTCCCATCTGGAAACTGGGGACAATGATACTGATCTACTTTGTGAAGCGCTTTGAGATCTACTGATGAAAAGTGATATATAAGAGCGAGGTATTATTAATAGAATGCTGGGCATTAGTTTATTTGTGACTCAGAGGGAAGAATGCAAAGTGCATCACCTCTTGACAACACAACCATTCATTTTAGATGCAAAAGTATGTGCAACTGGGGGGAAATTCACCACCATGCAGGGGTCAGTACAAGTCCATACATGCAATTAAATCCAATTTAAGCCCTATTCTGAAGGCTTATGTGGATCCCAAGCCTTGTGCTGATCTTCTACACAGGGACTGATTTCACTGTCAATTTAGTCACACACACACATCCCTTAAATATGGGATATGCTTGTATAAAAAAATATTTTAAATATATATGTCTGATTTTATGTACACACAGATACAGCTATAGTGTGGGATATATTAGAGATCATATTTAATTAGGAAATTAAACATACAGTACATCTAAATTAATTTGTTTTTCTTTAAAACAATATTTGTGGGCGTATTCGTGTCTCATGAAAATGAAGGCTAAATAGCAATGACTATAGCCATTCAGCATGGGCAGGCACTGGTTCAAGCTGCTCCAAACAGCTCTGCCAATGCACTTTCTTCCATCCTAACCCTCCAACAGCTGCAGAATTCTGCTCCTTGGCCTCTCTTGTACAGAGAATTGTGCCAAATTATGTGTTAGTTTGGACTAGATTCAGAACCTCCCACCAAATAATTTTCATTTGCAACTCAGGATTTTGCCGAGATCCTTAGCGGTCAAAGGTCAATAATTCACTGTTCCACTGAATTGCCTAGATCCAGCTCCTGTATCAGCCAAATCAGCTAGTAAACTCAGCGTAGTTTCGCTCACTGATTGATCAGTACCAGCTGAGGATCTGCCCCTAGAGTTTTACTCTAGCTCTGACCTCAACCCTACTATATTTTACACAATAAACAGGTGCATTTTGAGACAGTTTGGGTAGATATTGGTTTTTAAAAACCTCTGTCGTGCTTTCTGTTTCTTACTTTTTGAAATACTGGTGGGCTTGGCAGAGAAGGGCCAAACGAAGGGACGTCTTCCCGGGCAGTGACCGACACCTATTAACCAAAAGAAAGCAAGTATATATGAGTTACTCGAGCGCACAGGTGCAGCAACAACATATTAGTAATGCCCAGAGTATTCAATTCTCTTGGAGTACCTCGGCGGCAATCCAGGCAAGGCTGCTAGCAAGATTCATAACACAGATGTGCTCCAAGGCATACAGTCATTAAATGCACTGTATCCGTTTATGGCCCAGCCTACTCAAGAGGCACAAGACTACAATGGAGAGAAGCAGAGTGGCAGGGGCACTCAACTGGGAGTCAGGAGACCTGCATTCTATGCCCTGCTCTGCCCCTGATGTGCTGTGTGAACTTGGGCGAGCCTCTCTGCCTCTTTTCCCCCCGTTCTCTATTAAACCTGTAAGCTCTGACACTGGGGGGATGTGCTACGCCTGCCATAACGGGACTCTGGTTCTCAACTGCAAGCCTCTAGGTGCTGCTGTAATACAAATCAGACACAATAATAAACTCCTCTGACAAAGAAGCAGAAGTCAAATCCCTATTCTGAGACTGAGTTCCACTTGCACTGAAGACTCACTGGATAGAAAGAAGTGTTTCAGCCAGTGGCATCGCTAGGAGACCCGGGTCCAATTCCTGAGTCCCCATCCTGTGCCCTCGCCTCTAGGTCCCACTGCCTTATTACACTAATCACAGTCATCTCACTGATGCCTTATGCCTGCCCCCTTCTATTTGTCATAATCACTTGTTCTTTGGGGGTGAACTCTTTGGAGACAGGGACCATCTTGTTTACAGAGTCTAGCACAAATGCCCTGATCCCTGACTGGGGCCTGTCAGCCGGATCACAGTGCAAACAATAAAGAATTAGCCTGTCTCAGCGGTATGTAACATTACCTCTCACACCTGCTCTGCTAATGTACCCCTGCCCTAATCAACACACGTAGAGGACTATGCGAGATTCTAGTCTGCTCCAGGTCACAAGCAGCACACGTTGTACTCTCAAAATGTGGGAACAGATTAATGTGCCAAGCTGGCCGATAATTTTAGCTCTTCATCTGACAAGTTGACATTGCTTGGTCAATAGACCGCCAACCTCTTTAATTCTCTGGCCTGCTACTGATGTCTGCAGTCCTTTGGCAGTCAGCCAATTTGAAGAAGAGTTAAACAGGGCATAAAGATGGATGCTAGTAAATTTCAGAGAAGATTTGCCATCAAATTGGAAGGGGCTCTTTGGAAATGGGGAAAAAAGAAAGTAGGACGCTAATAAATCCTGCTTTGCTACTTCCAGACCTGCAGTCACTGAGGCAGAATAGCCTGCTAGAGCCTAATGTTGTGAAATTATGTTTCCATTCAGATGATCTAATTTGCGTGGCTGGCTTCTGTTGCAAAACGTCCCTTTCGGTTCTAATATATTTAACTCTTAAATGTTAAAAGCCAAAGAAAATCATCTGCTTAGCCAAGGAGCGTAAAGAGAGAAGCATGCAGGAACAAGCAGCTAAGTGCGCATGGCCAGTGTCCTTTTGACCTTTTGATCACAATTTGAATGCGTGTGCAGAAAATGAAAGGAACGGACAGTTCTTAGCAGATGGGGTGGGGTGGGATGGACACTATATTGCTGTGCAGAAGTTGCTGTAATAGTTAGACACTTCCTTTAAGAGCCTGAAGGCTAGGAAGACATGAAAAGTGAATCATTTACACTCTCACACGGGTGGATTCACCTCTAAGTTCACTGGCATGAAAATGCTGGGACACAACGGTATTGGACATCGACTGCCACAACTAGGGGGGTTATACTTATTAGTTTGACTTCCACACTACAGTAAGTACCAAGGCTGCAATGGCGGTGTTCTTTTGTGAGCAGTTCCCATTGTGGGCAGTTCCAACACTGCTCACAGTAAGGATCCACTCTGAAGCCCAATGAAGTCAATGGAAAGGCTGTAGCAGAGATATTGAAGTCCCTCTGTATTTGAGAGGTATGAAGAGACAGGACTAGTTGTGAGGAATATAAAGTGGATTCTTTAATGAGGCTGCCAGATACAAACAGACCCTGTGGTTTGTTCTGACTCTCTAGCTCCCAGACTGCCTAACACAGCTAGCACAATTCCAGCAGTGACCATGGTCTTTGTAATAATCTTGTTCCATGTTTCCTGTTCTCTGGATAGAAAACTCACAGGGTCCACTGTAACACAACCAGTCATATCACCTTCACAAGCACAAAAGTTTACCAAAAGGCTTAAGCAAAGGTTACTCTAAATCACAGCACTTGCCTTAGAGATATACCCATTCCCAAGGCTAATCATTTACTCCTGCATTAAATACATTGATTTTATGGTGAATTGTATGCAGCTTTTAATTAGTTTTCATATGAATTCCATTTTTGTTCATGGCTTCAAGTAATGTATTTTCAATTTTAAAAATTATACCTTACATTCTCTCTTCATAGTTATCAGATAATATTTACAAAAAAAAAAAATTCCCCTCTCACCCCTATGGGTGGTATGTGTCTTCCTCAACCTCGGGTCCTCTACCAGAGGCCTGGGAGTTTGAGGGTTCTGCGCAGTATCTTAGCTGTTCCTAGCACTGCACTCTTCTGGACAGAGAGCTCTGATGTTGTTCCTGGGATCTGTTGGAGGCACTCACCCAGCTTAGGAGTCACAGCCCCGAGTGCTCCTACCACCACTGGGACCACTTTGGCCTTCACTTTCCACATCCTCTCTAGTTCCTCTTTCAGGCCCTGTGTATACACATAGTGAACAATCTCATGTTCACTGTGTGTATACACAGAATAAAGACAAATATGAAAAATACATAAACAGCCCACAAAAAGGTAAACAGTTTGTGTACTACTTATTTATTGTCCACAAATCTGAGGCATATGCCAGACTGACATATCTAAAATTTCACTGCTGATTGTCATGGCTGTCTCTTTTTGTGTAGGCATAGAGGAAAGTAAGCAAGTGCTTAAACTTTAAGCATGTACTTAATTTCCATATGCTTTAAATTAAGTAAGTGCTTAAGTGCTTTTCCTTGGTATTTACAGTATTCAAGATGTTTCCTGTAGTCAATAAAAGAAAGTACAAGGGGATATTGTATACTCCCATTGACTTCAATGGGCTTTTGATTGGGCCCATAGCAAGGCTCAAAGATTTACATTCATAGTTAGCTTTATATATTGTGAGTCATCTTAATCACGGTACATAAAATTCAGCACAACAGTCTTTGCAGCATCGGGGCCCTAATCTATTTATCCAAGTTTAAAATGGTAAGTTTTTAAGGGCGACAACTGCACATCCATTGTCAGATCTCAGGTGGACTCGCAGAACCAAAATTCAGCAGTTTAACTTTCAGAATCCTCTTACCTTGTAAGATTCGTTGTCTGTCTCAGGGCTCTCCACTTGCACAACAATGTATGCATGCAGGAAATTTGAGGCAATCATGTCTGGGACAAATGGAGTGTTTTCTTCTTGAAATATAATTGCCACTATGTCGTTACCAATGTGTCTCTTTCTCTGGAGCTGAATGGAGAGCATAAATGTTCAATAGTTAAAATTAGGCATTCAGATGTCTCCTGAAAACAAATATCCACTTTGCATTAGCAATTACTTAGACCAAAATTTTCAAAGCTGGGTGCCCAAAGCTAGACCTAAGGACAGAGTGGATTCTCGGTCACCTGAAGTCTTTAGATCAAGACTGAATATCTTTCTCAGAGGCTATTGCTCAAAACAGAAGTTATGGGCTTAATATAGAAATTATTCAGTGAGGCTCTATAGCCTTTATTATGCAGAAGGTCAGACTGGATGTTCATAATCATCCCTTCTGGCCTTAAAATCTATTAATTTAATTCCTTACATTCATATTTAGGCCCCTAAATAAGTAGCCTGATTTGAAACTGAGCCTCCACTGCTCCCAACACCCCTGAAAATGAGGCCATTTCAGTGCCTAACTATAGATTTAGGTATCCAACTTTAGACACCCAAGACTGAAAATTGTGATGTCGCTAATTACATTAGGTCAAAAACATGCAGGAATTTGTAGATTAAAATCAGCACCTGTTAAATCTCTGTTGCTCAATATTTAAGGAAAATCACTTGGGCCTGATCTACACACATTGTACCAGTTTAACTATATCAGTTAGGGGGCATGAGGGTTTACCAAAATAATTATATACTGGTACAACCCCTAACGTGGGCACAGATATACTTGTATAAAGGTGCCCTATACCAATATAATTTATTCCCCTTTCTGTTCAGCAATAAGCTATACTGTTATATGGCACCTTTATACCAATATAACTTCATCCACACTCATGGGTTTGTGACATTTTAACTATAACATACATAAAGGGGTACAGCTCTGTATGTAGACAAAGCCTCAACTTTTTTAACCATGCCAGTCTCAAAGGGCTTGAATTTAGGGACTATAAAACCGCACTGTTTAAAATGTCCTAGGTAGCACATACAAACTTAAATGGTGCCTACTGGAAATGAATGTTCAGTTTTTCATTCATTACACATACCCAATGTCCATTTAATAATTCCAAACTCATCTTCAGTTCTAATATTTAGCTTTTCCTTTCTGTTCTAAAGTTTCTCTCTAAAACAAGGTCATCTCTCTCTCTCTTACCTGCTGTGCATCTCCTTCAGTAAAAGGCAACTTTGTGGAGACATGAAACATAATCTCTCTGTCCCTGAACACCGTGTACACCGACTCGGTACCAGTCTGACCATGCATTACATCCAGACCCCCTCGAAAACTAGAAATGAAAGAAAATGTTGGAAAGAACTGAATAAATACTAAATGAATATTGACCCAAAGCTATAGCTATAGCTAACAAATATAGTTGTCTATATTTAATAATATAGACAACTATTTCCTGTATGCATATATAGTTAGCTAGTTAGTGATAGAGACAACTAACTCATGTATCCATATACAGTTAGTTGTTGTTGTTATAAATAATTAGCTGATATATAGTTAGCAAGTATAATGATTAGTAATCTGGAGCTCTGGATATGTGTTAGCTTAATTTTCAGTGATTTGGAGTTCAGAGAAGCATCTGACACCACATCTTTAACTTAATTATCTGAAATTTCCAAGCCTACAAAACAGCCTCTCTTTGGATATTTAATCATTTCCAGCCCTAGTCTCAGGCCGAATCTGAAAGCTCCAAACTGTGTGAAAGCAGAGGGGGAAGACAAATTATCAGAATGTTTCAGAAACTTAAAAAAAACAAAAACGGTCCATAGCGAGTAGTAAAAATGAGTGAAAGTTTGGTTGGGTTCAGTCGCCATGGGCTACTCAGTCTTTAGCTTCCTCGCAGAGACAGTCAACAAGGCTAATAATTAGTTCCAATTCTGGTAGTGTGATGTGGACATCTGCCTGCTAGGAAATAGCCATTGAGGCCTGATCCTGCAGTCTTTATGCATTCATGACTCCTGTTGAAGCAAACAGGAGGGCTTACAGGGTCAGGCTTCATGCCACCTCTAAACCTCCCTAAACCTGCACCCAGCTACCATTAGAAGGGGGAAGGGGCCACTTCAACAGCAGAGGTCTTCCAACCAGGCCCTCTTCCCCAGACATGCCCCCTAAGACAGGTATTATGGGGCCAGTGGCATGGGACTTGCTATTTCAGATTTATACTACCTGGGGATTCTTTTTACTAGTGAAGCCAGCTTATCATCCTTTTTGCAATGATGGTGCAGAGCAAAAGGACAGGGATGGTCATCTGATACTATGATCAGATACATTTTATACACGTTCTGCGAATTCATTATAGGTTTGCAACACACGAGAACATGCTGGGTGTGCTTTCCATACGGGTTAGTGTCATTTGGAACTGAAATGAAACTTGGTGTTTTAAAACAAAGGAAAGCAAATTTGCTACTTTTTTTTTTTTTTTTTTTTTTTTGCCATTCTGACCCCTTGAGTAGCTCCCCAGGTTTTGAAAGAACAGCCACAGTTACGTTTGTTTCTGGTTTGTACAAAACGGTCCACCAATGAAATGACTTCTGTTTCTAAGGCACTGGATGTTTTTACACCTTAAGTAGTCTTTTGTTACATTGATTTATAAAACTGTTCCCTTTATTTTCCTCACCCTTTGAAATCCTGGAGTGTTATGGTTTCCCCTAGCAAACTCAAGAAGTTCTTGAAAGCAGGGCTCTCTTCATTATTCCCAAACAATTCTTCCTCTAAAGTCTGCAAAATACATCAACAAGTAAAGAGAAAACTCAGGCTGGTTTTCACTCGAAGGATGCAGGGGCCAAACCGAAAGTTTAAAGACATCAGCACTCCCAGATGTCAGGCTTTGGTTACTCATGACGGGCCTAATTTTGATATTACTTTCATCAACATAAATCAGGGGTAATTCCACTGAAGTCAGTGAAGTAACTCTGATGTAAAGCCAGATCAGAATCAGACTTAGGTAGACCAATCTCCACCTAGCAAAGTAACTTAAATGAGCATAGTGTGGCGAGGTGCATACTGGATGCAGTATGGAGAGAATTAATACTCTCTCTGAGCAGAGAAGCTACCACAGGTATCAGCCTTCAGGAGCTGGAATAAATTACTCTATTAAGAAGGACAATGAAAGAAATGAATGCGTGGGACTCTGAGAACAAGGTTGGGTGGGGGTAGATGTAATAAGGGGGTAGCTATACTGCTTACGAGAGCACTTTTTTGCCTTTATTTCTTTGAATATTTTTCCTCAGAACTAGAGCTTGTTGGGAAATTTCCAATACAACATATTTTTCTTCAGAAAAATTCAATTCATCAAAACCAAACCTGTTTGCAAAAAAGGATCAGCTCTGACAAATCTCCCAGTTCCAAACGGTTTTTGAAAAAGTTCTCTCAAAAAATAAACCTCTTAAATAAAAACTAGCGACATTGCAATAACAGACAAGTAAGTGAATGCACAAGTCCAGAAACAATGGAAAAGTCACTTTCCTTTGATTGTTTCTCTCCTTCTATTTGTGGCAGTCAGAAAAATGAATTTGTCCACACATCATGTTGGCTGAAGCAGTCAGCGCTGATGGAAGCCTATGGACACTGATTCATCTTCTGCTTTCTAAAAGAACCCCAAAAAAGCAGGCTTGCCTTTCTCCAGCAATCAACCAGCATCAACTATGCTGCTCTTATCTACCCACGCTCTACTTCCACAGCATGCTGAAAGCCATTGGGCTGGAGTCACGTAGTACAGAAGTATCAGGCAGAGGAACAGACCATGGTACGACTGGAAACATCTGACATAGGAGTGAAGTCTGCTGAAGTTTGGCTGAAGCTTCTAATTGTCAATCTAACACTTATACCACCCTTCATCCTGAAGGATCCTGCAAGTGCAGGAATCACTTTTCCCAGCACTCAAATGCAATCCCCTTTGCAGGGAGGCATGACAGTTGTTTGTTATCACACTGCACTATTAATGCTGCACAGGTCGGGAAGTGAGAAGTCCACCGTGTTCAGCTGAAACTGCGGGGAGATTTTAGGAAAACAATTCCAAAAGCTACGGTATCACCCTCCTCAAAACCTACCTCTGCTGTGATGCCTTCAAATCATGCCCGTCTGGAATTAGGCAAGCAGCAAGACAAGCATTTACTTTTTCTGCTATACTCTTCCTTTTTGTTACCTCACGCTCCCTCTTTCCCATGTGTCTGTTTGTCTACCAGTCACATCCTCTCTGACACTTCAAGCATATGTTCCCTGGTGCAGGAAGTAAGGCCAGATCCTCAGAGGTTAAGGTGCTTAACCCCCATTAAAATCAATGGGAGTTAGGTGCCTACATACATTTGAGGATCTGAGCCTTACTTCCTTATTACTTGTCTGTAGAGTGACTAGCAGAATGCAGCCCTGATCCATAACTTGGTCTCCTAGATGCTATTTACCAGAATCCAAATAATAAATAATATTTACAACAGACAGGTTCACAATAAGCCTAAAAGCCAAGGCATTCTTATTAAAAGTCCCTACAAGAAACTTTAGATCAAATAAAAGAAAGAGAAAGTACAGCTAATATTAACTCCAAATTAATACTTCACTGGGACACTGGAGTCATAATCATTTCCCCTTTGGCATATTTCATAACAAAGGGATCTTAATTATGGTCTTTGCATTACTTATTCAACACACAATACGATGAAATATGGAAATATAATTCAAATGCCTGTCAGAATAATATCTGCTAAATTATAAGATTCATCTCTGTCTGTATTGCACATGCTAAACTCCTAGGTTAATGATAGCATTTTCAGTGAATGCATCTCTCCATAGTCTAACACTTGCAATGAAAATAGAACTGTTTGGCTATGTAAACAAACATCTGATTAAAAAAAACCATGGCCACTAAAATGCATTTTCACATTAATTTAACTTGGGTTTGATTTATATATTCCTTTATTTCTGAATCATACCATTTATTAATGAGGACGGAAAATGTGCAAGTAATGAGAAACATATTATTAGAACGAAAACATGACAACATAATTAGAAACATTTAGAGGTGCTGAGCACAGTCAGTCCCCATTGACTTCAGCTGGAGTTTTGGGTGCACAAGATTTAAAAAAATCACACCCCCTGGATACTTTCTAGAATATGCTTAATGACAATACAATGGGGTTACTTACCTGTTTAAACTTTTGATAAATCACACCAAATTTAAATGTGTTATTAAGCTCATGCTCATCATAAGACACTATCATCTGGGATGCCTGGAATAAAACATAATTTGAATTATTTAATTCAGTAATTTGTAGAATCGGAGTCTAAAATGTTGCACAGATAAAAATGGCATTAAGGAGAAGCACAATTTAGACTGGAATGGTAAAGTCTTCTTGGCAGGGTAAATAAATCTTCCATGTCTACACAGCTCAAAATTCTTATTGGTCACTTGTTCGTGGCTCAGTACTGTGGAGAGTCAGGGCCAAGCAGATTAGAGGTCCATTAGAGCTACACAAATAATTAATTTTTTGATTGACTGGCTGAACCAAAAAATGTTTAAAAACCCAAATGTTTTGGTTAAAACCGAAACAAATTTTTTATTCAATTTTTTGGCAAACCATTTGGTTTTGGTACTGATCAAATGTTTTGTTCAACCTGGAACAAAATGGATGGTTTCGTCTTCACATTTTAATTTAAAAAAAAAAATAAAACTGAAGTAAAATCTGAAAGCATAAAGTCACTGCAAACGGAAAAATCAAAACATTTTGTTTCAAAAACAGCAAAACAAAACATTTCTATATTCTCAGAATTTGCATGGACAGTGGTTGATGGAAATAATCCAGTGAATTTGACACACATTTGTGAAATGTTTCGGTCATCTAGAATCTGCATTTTTTGGCCAAAAAAATTCCACGCAGCTCTAGAGGTAACTGCTCCAAATGGCTTCCAGTCTAGAGGCACCAGAGAAGACAAACAGTACAAACAAGAATGGATGGGATGCATGTAGAGTGGACATCACCAACAGGGGCTCTCTTTTCCTGTATTTCTTGGAAGTGGAAATGGAAGGAGTTTGCTTTATGAGAGAGGAGGGGATATTCCAGGCACATGGGGATGAGCCTGGCTGAAAAAAAGGCAAAGATTGTGGTCGGATGCACCAAATGCAGTGCAGGTAAGTCACAGGAAGCAGGAAGGGGGCCGGGAGGACATGCAGATAAAGGCAGAGCCAAAATTATTGAGAATTTTGAAGGCATGGAGCAGTGGGAACCAATACCAAGATGAAAATATAGGGGCATGTACAGAGCAGTGGGAAAAACTGAACTGATACCTCCATAGAATGTAAGGGCCCAAATTTTCAACAGCAGCCTCAAGTTTTTAGGACCAGCAAATGGTGCACCTTCAGTTTTTAAAGGTTTGCATTAATAGGAAAGTACTCGTCAAAGACATTCTTCTTAGTGAATAGTGCAATGGACGTTCTCAACTTCCAAACAACAACAAAGCAAACATAACATAATTTCGACCTTGGTTTACTCCCAAAAGGTGGTGAAAATGTCTTCTAACGTACTCTGTCTCCAACATACAAGATGCTTCAAAAATGAAGACTATGCTTTAACTACCCAGTAAGAGGTTTTATGCTAGCACAATTGCATGAGTAGTGATAGGGAAACAAACAAATGGAATCCAGTTGCTAGGTCTCTTTCAAAGAGCACATTTTGTTCTGCCCCACGTCTCCTCAGCAGGTTTAAATTGTCACAGCTCCATGGAGCTGGGCTGGCCCAAACCTAGATGGTACAGGCCATTTATTCATATTTTACACAAACTAAACCAGCTCAAATATTCAAAATCTGGACATGGGGCAGCCACACATTTATCTGCCTGTTAGCCCCATCCATGTACCCCCATAGTAGTACAGTGTGTGTTTTTGTCCCCCTCGCATGGTTGGTCCACATAAAAGGAGACGAGCCTACTTCAACGATCTACTAATAGAATTACTCCTTTAGTTTAATCAATAGAGACTGAAGTTTTCAGCATTAATGGTCTCCAGTTCATACTCTGCCAATGACACAAGTGAGGTTACATATGTATCTTCCCACTCACACTTCACTGCTGCTTTTAAAAATGGCATTAATGTGGAGCTCCTGCCTAGAAGCTGAGATTTTCCAAAGACCCAAGAGAGTTAAGTGTCCAAATCAGATGGGAGTTTAGTGCCTAACTCCCTTGGACTCCTTTTAAAATCTGTTATGTTGAATGACTGCCATTGTTGTTCTACACGGGGAAGGAGGGACATTTCATGGTCACTGGAGAATCACAGCATGAGCCACTTCAGTTTGTTTCATGAATGTTCTAACTAATAATGGCTGTAAAAGGAGCAACATCCTTTTTTCTCCCCTGCATGGGGCTTGCAAATACATCACTCCTTCAATTCTCTCTCTGACCAAGGGGAGATTCATTGTTACAGGAGAGGCACAGTTGTTCCCAGCAACTATGGCTTCTTTTGTTTTGTCTTGTTTTATTCTCTTTTTTAAAAAATGAGATCAAAAATAGGCTATGTCATTAAAACACACTCTTAAATATAACCATCATGCTTCTTCAAGTGTCCTGCAATCATGACTGTGTCATTGAAGCTCAAAGGGCCAAAGTATGAATTGAAGAATTATAGAGTGTGGAGAGAGTTCTCAGCAGCACAGAGAATTCTTTTGGGCAAAAGTGGGTGTGAACTTAGAACTTATAAGTATCTCCTGGCTCACACATTATGCTGACAGCTCTGCATGAACCACCCAAATAAGTTATTCCACCCCAAAATAGAACCAACTACCTGCCTATGCATTTTGATAGCAGTTAAGTAGTTTTAGGGGTCACACCTTCCCTCGTGCACAGGCATAAATCTGACTTGAAGCTTGTGACAAGATTCTGATGACTCTCTAAGTGTATATTGTCACTGCAATTTTTTGTGGGCAACCTCATTCTCACCATTAAATGCTAGAATTTAACCCTAAATCAATGTCATCACTAGAGAGGTGCAAATCTATAGGGCTGCTTCATCATCATTAGAAAGGTGCAACTCTCAAGGGGTTTTGCTTTAAAGCAGTTCAAATAAACATTTTCTATAGATTTAACCCATGTGGGCTCTCAGATCCAGAGCTTACCTTTAAGTTTTGGTTTCAAACAAACCCAAAAATCTCAAAGTGAGACTCACCAAGTTTTCCACTGATACCATGTGAAACCCACTAGTTCCATATGATTTGGATACAACACCATGAACTGGCCCTAGGTTTGCTCAAATCTGGCCCCAGATTAGCACAAAAGTTTTGTAAAATCTTTAGGGTATGTCTACACAGCAATATAAGCCCAGAGTTTGAACTCAGGCTCAAGCCTAATCCCCACTTCTATCTATACAAAAATTGCACTAACCCAGGGCTTGAACCCAAGATCCCATGATCCCAGGGGGGTGGAGGGTCCAAGCCTGAGTCAAGTTGGGACCCAGGGTTCAAGTCCTATTGTTTTGCAGTATAGACACAGACCACTGGACTCATACTCTGCAAGACTTCCAGAAGTATTCCACAATCCCACAGGCTGACTTTCTTTGTCCTCTGGACAGTCAAGTTTTCCCACAAACAAAGGGCTAGAGTGGCCACATTTTGGGAAGGCGCTAGGAAGTCTGGAATATGGGTGATTGGACTTGGGTCTTCATAATGCAGTGTAGAAGCTGAAGCCTCAGGCTGGGACCCAGGGTTCAACAATTCCTAACCTGAGGTTACAAATGAGAGTACATGCTTAAGCCCTAGGTTAACAAACCCAGGGTCTGCTAACTCGGGCTTATATTGCGATATAGACATTGCTTTAGTGAACTTTTCAAAGGATGTAATCTGAATCTGGAGCTTCTACTGAAACCGCAAACCATGCCAGTTTCATGTAGTCACAGATCTACTAGCCAGATATAAGCATGGCAATACTCATTGCAATTCACGACAAACTCTGTAAGCTTCTTTCTGTGCACAGCACAGTGTGTATAGACATTAATGCCAAAGTCATACCAAAAATTACATACCCTCTACAAATGAGACTTTGACACACTGACTCAACAGGAGCATAGAAATTAGAAAATGTGTTTTCCCCCAAGATAGTTAACAGCTGTTTGCCATTAAACATCTTTTTGGTTTGCATGCAAGTAGCTAAGAGCCTCCTTTCTGTTCTACATCCAGCACAGAGGTGGGAATGTAACCCCTAAAGAGGCTGCCATGCCCTTCATCTTGAAGAAGGGTTAATATTATTTTAAGTTAAATTAATCAATTGGCATATGGTGCCCGGGCTCGACTTGCTACTGCATTCTACCTATTTTGAGGATTTCCAAATTCACATCCTGACTCATATAATTAAAAAAATAGTATATTAGGAACTGCATCTGCACATGGTTCAGGCAGAAACTTCCTTAAAGAGACACAGCTACGAAATGAAAGCATTCTTTTCTTTGTGCCCTCTAGAAAAGTACCCATTGGTGTCAGTGAATATGGACCCCACTCACGTGACAGGGGTATTAAACTTTTGTGACCTTACCCCAGGTCCAGTGAGTGAGGTGAGGAAACAAAGTTCAGTGACTTACTAGAATTCCTGAGTCATACTCTCCCTTTACTCCATCAGTAGTTGATAAAAATATGCTTGCCTGCGCGTCTCATGGGTCCCACCCCAAAAAATGTTACCTCCTCGCTTTACTGCTATTAGCTATGCAACTAATTAGCCAATTGTGGTAGCACATACTTATTTTGCATATGTAAATGAATGAACAAATTAGGCGGGCAATGACACAAGCCGTTTTGAAAACCAGCCCCTTCAGATACAGCATCCCTGAGCCAGAGTATTTTATGGTTTTTATCCTCACCTTGGGGTACAGGACTGGGTTAAATTTCAGTCCGGAGGCATCGTCACAGAAAGCCTACCACAAAGAAAAACAAAAGCAGCATGAGACAGGAGGACAGTGTTTATGAAAGCACCTGGCTTCTTTTTACCTCTCAATGGAGGCGGTATAAATACAATGCCCTGCAAGAACTCGATTCCTGCAGCATATAGGCAGACCTCACCCCCAGCATTCCACTCTCCTTATGTATGTGGAATTGCCACTGAGGGAAGATATACTCAAAGCCAAGGCTGCTAACTTAATATAATGAGCCAAATTCGGCTCTAAATTGCATGCATTGTCTTCGCAGCTCCCTCTCTAATCCTCATCCAATCAGGGATGGCATAGTCGTCACAGAATTTTACAGGTGAAGACCATTCATAGGAGTTGACTTCTCAGGGTACGTCTACACTGCACGATTATTTCGAATTAGCTTAAACCGATATTACAAAACAGATCTAATAAAATTGGTTTAGCGCGTCCACAGTGGGATCGGACAGAAGACCAGCGTTGGCGAATGCAACGCTGGATCTGCTGGGTGCTCAAACTGATCATCTCCAAACTGGTGGATCTTCAGGAAGAGCAGCGCAGTAGCAGAGTGCTGCTGCAGCCCCTGTATAACATCCCTGCAGCCCACGTCCCATATCTCCCTCACCCAATGTTAAGAACGCGTGGGGAAGGCTTTCTGCACCCGCCTACTCCTCCACCCCTGGAGAGTTAGTAAAGCTGTAATTACGCTCAAGTGCTTAATGGCCTTTCCCTTCCCCCCTTTCAAAGCACAGCAGCCAGGGTACCTTCCTAATTCTCTGCCTTTTTATATAGTTCCTTGTAATAAAGAATACATCGAAAGGGGGAGGGTGGGTTGCTTACAGGGAAAAGTAGTAAGGAAAAACACATATTTTTAACAGATGCATAATTACTTTAATGAATATAAATGATTTTTAAAACAAGACTGAATTTAATTCCTTCGCCAACCTGTAATGAAAGGAGGGAGGGTGGGTTGCTTACACTGAATAGTCCATCAAGTGCGGAGGGTTCATCAAGGGGAAGCAAACAGAGTCCCACCGTACCCTGGGCCGTGCTGAAACTCGTTTCAAGGCTTCTCTGCTGTGCGAGCCCTCCAGCTGTGCTCTTCTAATCGCCCTGGCTCTGGCTGCTCGTAGTCAGCGGCCAGGTGATTTGCTCAAGCCTCCCACCCACCATAATGTCTCCCCTTATCTCACAAGATTGTGGAGCACACAGCAAGCAGCAATAGCAAGCGGGACATTGGTTGGCTGAGTCTGAGCGGTAGTAATGATCGCCAGCGACCCTTTAAACAGCCAAATGCACATTCTACCCCACACGGCACTTGCTCAGCCTGTAGTTGAACAGCTCCTGACCACTGTCAGGCTGCCAGTGTATGGCTTCATGAGCCATGGCATCAAGGGGTAGCTGGATCCAAGGATAACTACAGGCATTTCAATCCCAACGGTTTTTTCTGGTCTGGGAAGTAATTCCCTTGCTGCAGCCGTTAACGCTAGTGCTTCCTGAAGGCGCCGAGCGTCATGAACCCTTCCTGGCCATCCCACGTGGATGTGGGTGAAACCCTTGTGATCACCAGTGCTTGCAGCACATTTGAAAGTACCCCTTGCGGTTACGTACTGGGGGCTCTGCGGCCTGGGGGCCAAGATAGGGATATGGGTTTCATCTTGGCCCACCACAGTTCGGAAAACCCATTGCAGCAAAGCCATCCACTATCACTGCACGTTTCCCAGAGTCACAAGCTTTGTACAGCAGCTTAACGATTGCTTTGCTACTTGCATACTGCAGCCCCACAGTAGCATTTTCCCACTCAAATTGATTTCCGACTGACGGTAGCTGTCTGGCGTTGCAAGCTTCCAGAGGGCTATTGCCATCGCTTCTCCACTGTGAGGCTGCTCTTCTGTTTGTATATGGCGTTTCAAGGCAGGGAAGCATGTCACAAAGTTCTAGAAAGTGCTCTTACGCATGCGAAGTTTCGCAGCCACTGCGAATCGTCCCACACCGTTAAACAATGCGGCGCCACCTGTTGTGCTTGTTTCCCGTGCCCAAATTGGCGTTCAATGGTAGAGATGCCCCGTTAATAGCAGTAGCTCCAAAACGCTGGGGCCAGCGGTTATGGGAGTTCTGCCTCTCTCATCATCGCTGTCCTTGCCGCTCAGCCTAGCTGCCTCCTCCTCTCCTCCTGCCTTTGCAGTTCATTGTTCAGTATAGTCAGCACGAGAGTACGCGAGGTGTTGACAATGGTCAGGATACGTTTGTGATCTCAGGTCCATGATTGCTGTGCTATGGCGTTTGCTCAATGCACTCCGGGAAAAGGCGCCAAAGGGTTGTCTGCTGCCTTCACAAAGGGGGTGAGGCTGTACCCAGCACCACCCGGGCAATGTTTTCTGCCCATCAGGCACTGTGCTCTCAACCCAGAAGTGGGAACTATGGATAGCTGAGGAACAGCTACCCACAGTGCACCGCTCTGAAATCGATGGTAGCTTTGGACCATGGACGCCAACAATTCGATTTCGT